>NC_051227.1:35671157-35831157 GCF_015220715.1 Pygocentrus nattereri | reverse complement strand
CTTCTTCCTTTTCTAATCTAAAGCTATTTCAATATGAGAGCCAATCAGGAGCATTTCTATTACTTATCTCTCAGCTTTGGGTAAATTGAGAAATCTTGCTTTGTTAAATACCTAATAACCCCATCTACATATTTCTATTTTAAAGCAAAATTTCTTTCTAAGTTACCTTCACCTACAGTGGGGAAAAAAAGTATTCAGTCAGTCACCAATTGTGAAAGTTCTCCCACTTAAAAAGATGAGCAAGGCCTGTAATTGACATCATAGGTAGACCTCAACTATGAGAGACAAAATGAGGATTCATTAAAAAAAAAATTCAGAAAATCACATTGTCTGATTTTTAAAGAATTTATTTGCAAATAATGGTGGAAAATAAGTATTTGGTCACCTACAAACAAGCAAGATTTCTGGCTGTCACAGACCTGTAACTTCTTCTTTAAGAGGCTCCTCAGTTCTCCACTCGTTACCTGTATTAATGGCACCTGTTTGACCTCATTATCTGTATAAAAGACACCTGCCCACAACAGTCACACTCCAAACTCCACTATGGTGAAGACCAAAGAGCTGTTGAAGGACACCAGAAACAAGATTGTAGACCTGCACCAGGCTGGGAAGACTGAATCTGCAATAGGCAAGCAGCTTGGTGTGAAGAAATCTACTGTGGGTGCAATAATCAGAAAATGGAAGACCTACAAGACCACTGCTAATCTCCCTCGATCAGGGGCTCCACACAAGATCTCAGCCCGTGGGGTCAAAATGATCACAAGAACAGTGAGCAGAAATCCCATAACCACATGGGGGGACCTAATGAATGACCTGCAGAAAGCTGGGACCAGCGTTACAAAGGCTACTGTCAGTAACACACTACGCCGCCAGGGACTCAGATCTTGCAGTGTCCCCCTGCTTAAGCCAGTACATATCTGGGCGTGTCTGAAGTTTGCTAGAGAGCATTTGGATGTTCTGGAAGAGTATTGGGAGAATGTCATGTGGTCAGATGAAACCAAAGTAGAACTGTTTGGTACAAACACAACTTGTCGTGTTTGGAGGAGAGTGAATGCTGAGTTGCATCCACAGAACACCATACCAACTGTGAAGCATGGGGGTGGCAACGTCATGCTTTGGGGCTGTTTCTCTGCAAAGGGACCAGGACGACTGGTCCGTGTACATGAAAGAATGAATGGGGCCATGAATTGTGAGATTTTGAGTGCCATCAGCAAGGGCATTGAAGATGAAACATGGCAAGGTCTTTCAGCATGACCATGATCCCAAGCACACTGCCAGGGCAACAAAGGAGTGGCTTCGTAAGAAGCATTTCAAGGTCCTGGAGTGGCCTAGCCAGTCTCCAGATCTCAACCCCATAGAAAACCTTTGGAGGGAGTTGAAAGTCCATGTTGCCCACCGACAGCCCCAAAACATCACTGCTCTGCATGGAGGAATGGGCCAACATACCAGCAGCGGTGTGTGCCAACCTTGTACAGACTTTCAGAAAACGTTTGACCTTTTTGTCATTTGACACGTTTGTCAGTGCCAGCAAAGGATTTATAACAAAGTACTGAGATGAACTTTTGTTATTGACCAAATACTTATTTTCCACCATTATTTGCAAATAAATTCTTTAAAAATCAAACAATGTGATTTTCTGAATTTTTTTTTTTTTTTTTTTACCTCATTTTGTCTCTCATAGTTGAGGTCTACCTATGATGTCAATTACAGGCCTCTCTCATCTTTTTAAGTGGGAGAACTTGCACAATTGGTGACAGACTAAATACTTTTTTCCCCCCACTGTATATTTCTTTGTGAAGCACCGCCAAGCCCCACTGTGCTGTACAGCATTCAAGAAATGTGAATTATAATTTTTATTGAACTCTCTAGCAACCCTTTAAAAATCAATGCACAGAATACAAAGAGTTCCAGTCCTGAAATATGAAGAGAACATAATATTTAAATTTCAGCCAACAGAAGCTCAAAATGTTTCTTTATTTTATGATGATTTTTTTTTTATATCATCACAACTCAATTCCAGTTGTTTTCCAAACATCCTGTACTGTACAAACATGTAAGAGGACAGAGTTGAAGTGTTTGTGAGACTTTTTCTTACCTGAAGTGTTATTTTGCTTTGCTTCAGTGTAATCACTGAACGTATTTGAATTGAAGAAAATATTTAACTTCTTGTTACTTTGTAAAGAAATTTTTTTAGGTTGAGATTTTTTTTTTACCATACAGTCTCCAAAAAGCTTCAGTACTGAGAAGAAAGTATGGATGACAGTGTTTTGGCTGGAGAGATGACAGGTTTTCAGGGATGAATCCTGATAAGACAGCTGTCATCGGTAAGGTACAGGCCTGAGCCAGCTGGCTTTGGCCCCTGGCTTGCAGTCTGCACTCAGTATGCTGTAAGGGCGAAGGCACGCCCAGTGTGTGGTGTGTGGGGGGGGCAGATCCACAGAGCCGATCACAGCTCAGCACAGATCTGAAATCCCCTGCTGTTCCTGCCGCTGGGCTGCCGGGATTCGCAGATTGTGTTCCACAGACAAATGTCATTTCCATTAAATATCTCAGCTGAAGTTTGAGAGAGACAGAGGTAACGGCACCGGCTCTGAGTTTGAAAGGTATTTCTTTTTTGCCCATTTCCTTCTCAATATCGCTCTGTCATTAAGCATGATGGATGAGTACTTGGACCACAGAAAGCATGATACACAGCAATACTTCAAAAGCACCTCTTACATGTGTCAGTTTCATGCTGAGCAGCTGTGTTAAAGTCACACATTTAATTCCCTGTATCTGTGGCTTGACAGATGTGATCATTAAATTCAAATAGAGAAATATTACATCCTCCAGTGTGGTAGCCATGTCTTCACTAAGCATCTGGTCCAATTTCAGTATGGTTTGATCTCGTGTACGTACATACATAGCATGTCTGCAGCCTATGAAGCTTCTTTTTGCCCACACATATACCATACCACCATCATAGCTACACACTCAGTGTACCATCGCTGTCAGAACAAAACCTCCTTTTTTTTAATAGTTTTTCATGCTTTTTACAGCATTTGAAAAAGCCAGCTTCTTTTTTTACATTGTGTTCACTTTTTTGACAAGTGGACCAATAGAAATGCTCCAAAATTACTTAGAAAAAATATGTTTTTAATGTTTTCCCTGTGTGCTAAATTGTCCCTAGGTGTGAGTGTGTGAGTGACTGTCTGTGTCTGTGTGTCTGCCCTGCGATGGACTGGCGACCTGTCCAGGGTGTATCCTGCCTTCCGCCCGAAGACTGCTGGGATAGGCTCCAGCTCCCCCCCGCGACCCTGACGGAGAAGCGGCTTAGAAAATGGATGGATGGATGGATGGATGTTTTCCCTTCTTATATAAAGTTACCATTTTGAAGATATGACATTTTGTTGTGACAGCATGTTTAAGGTACACTGAAAGAAGTGGTGCATTGAAATTGATTTAATTGATTTAATTAATTTAAATGATTCCATGTACACATAATTTCCAAATTAATCCAACACACTGGCCTCAGTCCCAAAAATAAAAGAATTTTGTGAAATGTTAATAAAAAAACAGAAAACAATGATTAAAAATATTAATGATCATTTTCCATGAAGACTGGACTGCAGGTGGGCCAGTCTATGCAGCCATGATGTTTGTAATGTGTGCCGAATGTGGCTTGCTGTTGTAATGCTGAGATAAGCATGGATGTCGCTGAGATAGATGTCGTCTAGAAGGCAGCATGTGTGCTTTTCAGAGTTAATGGTGCCTTTACAGATGTGCAGGTTACTCATGGGCACTACTGCACTCTATACCATGACAGATGCTGACTTTGTAACTTTATGCTGGCAACAATCTGGATGGTCCTTTTCTTCTTTGGCCTTGGAAACACGTGGAAACAACATTCATTATTTTCATAAACAGTTTGAGAAATCAGACCACAGCGCACATTTCCACTGTGCCTCAGCCCATTTCAGATGTGCTCGAGAATCTGACATTTATGGATGTTGTTGACCTAAGGCTTCTGCTGTGAATAATGCAGTCTTAAGTTGCCTTTATGGATTCCACAATGAATGATGTTTATTGACAAAGGTTTGTTAAAGTACCCTCAAGCCTACGATGCTTATCACTCAAACATGCCAGTTTTTAATGCAGTGTCATCTGAGGAATCAAAGATCACAGGCATTTAGTCGTGCTATTTAGCCTTGATGATTGGGATTTTGGCTTTGAGATTTCACTGGATTTCCTGAAGCTTTTGATGATATTGAGCACCATAGAGGGAGAAGTACCTTAAATCTTTTTAAGAATTGTTGATAAATGAGGCCCAGTGTCCTTAAACTGTTGGATTATTTGGATGCGAGCTGAAAGCCTTGACTCATCCTTGTTTAGGACAAGAGACTGCCTCAACGTTTTAAGATGTTCTTAAACATTTCACAGTGTTTTTGTTCTTAAACTGCTCCTGTCCCAACTTGATGGAATGGCATGTTGCAAACAGTTCAGAATGAACATATATTTATGAAAACAATGAAGTTACCATAAAATATAAAAAATTGCGTCTTTGTACTGTTCTCATATTATGCTAGCTTGACAACTCAGGCCCCTGAATTTCCCACTCAAGCTCATTTGCTCATATCTCTAATCTCATTCATCTGTATTTAAAATCCAGGCTAGCGTTGATTAGTGTATGCCTTAAACAAAAAGAACATTAACACACCAGGCTTGTCAGCAGCATTGGTAATGAATGTTGAAGGAGCGGAGAGGGCTGAAGCACGCAGTGACGTCTTTGCTCTATTGTTAGTGTAATGAACACCTGGTCATCACTATAGTGCTAAATCAGCCACACTTCTGCAGCACCACATCTTTACTGTAGCGCTGACACAACTACGTTCTGGATTCGCAAAGAGTGGCAGGACTAAAATTCACCTTATTATTAGACGAGTGAATGAAAAGATCCTCACATTGTTAAACACATCATTATCCTTAGAAAGCTTTGAGCTTTTCCTCGTCCAAGAGAAAACCCAATATATGTAAAACCCTTGAATTCTTTATAACATTCAGACTTTCATTAACAGAACTAATGAAAGATGATACCTTTTGCTTCAATAACCTAATTAATTCCCAAAACTCAGCTTCTGTCAACTGCCATTAAGTCAGTCTTAAGATGTCCATTATAACTAAAGAGTTCTGGTCAACTTTTAGGAAGCAACTAAACATGGCACTTGGTGGGTTAGATTCAGCAGAACTGAATATGTAAAACCACAGGGACCAATTAATGCAGAGTATAAAAGTGAATAAAAGTTCAGCCAGTCTCAGAATCATCTCCTCATATGTTTGGATAAATTAGGTAACGATGTCCATGGGTTGATGCTCAGATGAAAGTTTACCTTTTGATGATGATTTTATTTTTATTCATGGATTTGACTGAAAATTTGAGCTCTGCTAAAGCCTGAGTAGACTGATAAATCAATGTGATCGGTTATTAATCTCAGTGTTACTGAGCTCTGCTAAAGCCTGAGTAGACTGATAAATCAATGTGATCAGTTATTAATCTCAGTGGTACTGAGCTCTGCTAAAGCCTGAGTAGACTGATAAATCAATGTGATTGGTTATTAATCTCAGTGTTACTGAGTTCTGCTAAAGCCTGAGTAGACTGATAAATCAATGTGATCGGTTATTAATCTCAGTGTTTCTGAGCTCTGCTAAAGCCTGAGTAGACTGATAAATCAATGTGATCAGTTATTAATCTGTTACTGAGCTCTGCTAAAGCCTGAGTAGACTGATAAATCAATGTGATCGGTTATTAATCTCAGCGTTACTGAGCTCTGCTAAAGCCCGTGTAGACTGATAAATCAATGTGATTGGTTATTAATCTCAGTGTTCCTGAGCTCTGCTAAAGCCTGAGTAGACTGATAAATCAATGTGGTCAGTTATTAATCTCAGTGTTTCTGAGCTCTGCTAAAGCCTGAGTAGACTGATAAATCAATGTGATCAGTTATTAATCTGTTACTGAGCTCTGCTAAAGCCTGAGTAGACTGATAAATCAATGTGATCGGTTATTAATCTCAGTGTTACTGAGCTCTGCTAAAGTCTGAGTAGACTGATAAATCAATGTGATCGGTTATTAATCTCAGCGTTACTGAGCTCTGCTAAAGCCCGTGTAGACTGATAAATCAATGTGATCGGTTATTAATCTCAGTGTTCCTGAGCTCTGCTAAAGCCTGAGTAGACTGATAAATCAATGTGATCAGTTATTAATCTCAGTGTTTCTGAGCTCTGCTAAAGCCTGAGTAGACTGATAAATCAATGTGATCAGTTATTAATCTCAGTGTTTCTGAGCTCTGCTAAAGCCTGAGTAGACTGATAAATCAATGTGATTGGTTATTAATCTCAGTGTTACTGAGCTCTGCTAAAGCCTGAGTAGACTGATAAATCAATGTGATCGATTATTAATCTCAGCTTTACTGAGATAAAGTTAATAAACATAAGCATTGATGGCAGTTCTTTTGAAAACCAGAGCTCTTTTGAGACCAGTAGTGGAGACTCTCTGTGAGTGCAAGTCTAGGATTGATGTTGTACTGATCAGGGATTGTGGTAACAGCAGTGGTCTGAAGCAGGCATTCAGAGAGTAAAAACAAGTTGAGAAGTTTTGGAACTTAAATGATTTTTAATCAACTATATTAACAGAATACAATACAATAAGGAAGGGCGGCACGGTGGCGTGGTGGGTAGCGCTGTCGCCTCACAGCGAGGAGGGCCTGGGTTTGATTCCCCGGCCGGGTGATCGGGGTCCTCTCTGTGTGGAGTTTGCATGTTCTCCCCGTGTCTGCGTGGGTTTCCTCCAGGTTCTCCGGTTTCCTCCCAAAGACATGCAGTCAGACCAATTGGACATGCTAAATTGCCCCTGGGTGTGAGTGACTGTCTGTGTTTGTCTGTCTGCCCTGCGATGGACTGGCGACCTGTCCAGGGTGTATCCTGCCTTCCGCCCGAAGACTGCTGGGATAGGCTCCAGCTTCCCCCCGCGACCCTGACGGAGAAGCGGCTTAGAAAATGGATGGATATATTAACAGAATAATTACATAAAGTAATATACCATAATTTTATAAAAATAAAAAAACTGCCAACCACTGACACCGAGACCTTTTTCCTTTTATTTAGAAATTTTACTTAATTCAGGGTGAATTAAGTAAAAAAAGATGTGCCTTACCAACATGTATTTTAAATATGTTACATTTTTATGTACATGTGATGGTAAACATACTCAGTATTCAACCACCACTATGTTTTATAAGTATTTTAACACACTGGTGTTACTCTGAAGAGTCTTAACTATTTCTTGAGATAAGATAAGCTAATCCTTTATTAGTCCCACAGCGGGGAAAGTCACAATGATTTGGACGTGGATTTTGGAGTCAACCTGTCCTTGAATTAATTCTTTGCCATCTGAAGAACCACAGTAATGATGATAATGGCTAAAGAATTCTGCAGAATGTGGCAGAAGCTGTGAAGAGCCTTAACTCAACAACAGCCAGGACTCTGACTGAAATCTTTTCATGGTACATCTAAGAAATGTGATCGAAAGGCAGAGTCTTGCATTACAATGTATGCAGCTATAACAGCAGTACATGAGGCAGGTGAATGAGTTACGATGAAGAGGAATGTAACTATTGCAGAAGGACTTCTACAGAGATGTCCCCCCATCACTCAGTGTGATGCTAGCCAATGCACATTGGCTGATGTAACAGAATTGGCAGATAATGTTGTCCTCCAAATGTCAGGTCCATGCGCAGACATTTTGGGGGGCAGAGGCTCAAGTGAAAAAAGGGCAACATGCATATGAATTATTCTTAATACATCATACACCAAGAGAAACAGTGTAATCATGTTTCAGATAAAACCAATCACAGTATTAAGACTTTTACACAAACGTACACAAACTTTATGTAGTAAGCTCTTAACACCCCTTCCTGCTTGCAATTTGTGGTTGTTTTTTAAAGGGATAGTTAATGTTGTATTGCTGGGATTTCCTCAGCTGTTTTGAATCGCGAAAGATCGGTGGTGCCAGAGAAATCTCCACAAGCGGTCAGTGCTGCGCCAGAGGAGCCGCACATGGCCGATGAACCTTGTGAAACCCAAACCCACACGTAAGCTTTATATCTGGAGAATATTTTCCTTACGTTAGCTTTCAGAGGTATTTTTACACTCTGTAATTATTACACTTGTGTAATCAAAGCAATTCTGGCCATTAAAAATTAAAGCACTCTGCATATTATTAGTTCATTGCAATCATTTTCATGGACTGCTGATGTTTTCCTTCTCCCCAACTCTCCAGAACATACTCATCTGCATGTATAGAGCAGTAAGAGCAGATAAGTGTATCAAATGGGGGAAAACATTCGCTTCACTGGGTTTTGGAATATTTGTTCACTGCAAGCTAAACTCCTAGCTCTATGTTTTCTTCTAATAATCTGCAAATAGAGTGGAATGATGAAGACTGGACATAATTTATTGTGACACAGCGAAAGATTTTTAGTAATTTTCTGTGAAAATGCTACAATGTGCAGCTGATTGTATATAACTTAAGGGGGGGGGTGCTTAACAGACCCTAGTAAACAGCCACTTAATCACTATCTAATCGCTTTGTAATGACATTACAGTACATGTGCATTAATAAACAGAACCATGATCAATAATCAATAACCAACATCAACAATTATCTTGAATCTTAGACATCCTAGAATAATTATTTTGAATCTCAAAGTTTATTAATTATTATGATTATTGATTAATAATAGAAATGAATTAGACAGACACTATAAAGTTGCACCTTTATAATGCATTTTTAATGATATACTGTATTTCTTATTAAATGTAAATATAATGCATTCATGAAAAGCACTTACAGTGCTTTGTTAATCCACATGGTAACAATTACAGTGGAGGTAATAAGTATTTGATCCCCCACTGATTTTGAAAGTTTGTACTCTGACAAATAATTAAACAGTCTATGATTTTTGTGGTAGCTTCATTTTAACGGTGAGAGATGGAATATCAAAAAGAAAATCTAGAAAATTAAATAATTAAGTAAAAAATAATTTGCATTTCACTGAGGGAAATAAGTATTAGATCCCCTAAAAACCACGACTAATGTTGGCTCCCACAGCCCACTGACACACCCTAATCTCAGTGAAGTCGTTACCTGCATGAGAGCCACCTGTCCCAAATTGTCACCTGTATAAAAGGCCACCTGCCAGCAGACTCAGTGACACTCCACCATGGGCAAGACTAAAGAGCTGTCTAAAGATGTCAGGGACAAAATTGGTGACCTACACGAGGCTGGAATGAGCTACAAAGCCATAAGTAAGAAGCTGGATGAGAAGGTGACAAATGTTGGTGCAATAATTCGGAAGTGGAAGAAGTACAACATTACTGTCAGTCGACCTAGGCCTGGAGCTCCATGCAAGATATCACCTCGTGGAGTCTCATTGATCATGAGAAAGGTTAAAAATCAGCCAAGAACTACATGGGAGGAGCTGGTTAATGATCTCAAGGCAGTTGGGACAACAGTCTCCAAAAAAACCATTGGTAATACACTGAGACGTAATGGTTTAAAATCCTGCAGTGCACGCAAGGTTCCTCTGCTCAAGAAGGCTCACGTCCAGGCTGCCTCAACTTTGCCAATGAACATATTAATGACTCCGAGAGAGACTGGGAGAAGGTGCTGTGGACAGATGAGACCAAAATTGAGCTCTTTGGCCTCAACTCAACTCGACGTGTTTGGAGGAAGAAAAATACAGTATATGACTCTAAGACCACCATCCCCACTGTCAAGCATGGTGGTGGAAGTGTTATGATTTGGGGGTGTGATTTAGAGGGCACAGGCCAACTTCACCGCATCGATGGGAAGTTGAACGGGGCCATGTATCGCAAAATCCTGGGTGACAACCTCCTTGCCTCCACTAGGGCACTGAAAATGGGTCATGGATGGGTCTTCCAGCACGACAACGACCCAAAACATACAGCCAAGGAAAAAAAGGAGTGGCTCCATAAGAAGCATATTTGGAGATGATCTTCAGAGAGGAGTGGGCCAAAATTACTCCTGAGGTGTATGCAAACCTTATAAAAAACTACAAGAAACGCCTGACTACTGCTGCTGTGCTTGACTACAAGGGTTTTGCCACCAAGTATTAAATTATGTTTTACTAGGGGGTCAAATACTTATTTCCTTTAATGAAATTCAAATTAATTAATAAAAATAAAATTGTAAACTTATGAGATGTTTCTTTTTTTTTTCATTTATTTTTAAATGGGGGATCAAATACTTATTTCCTTCTCTGTATATAATTAGTAGCAATCATTAACAGACCTTTAGATAATTATAAGTAATGATAGGAGCCTATTTTTATAAAGTGTCACCAAGGTTCCATATTAATGAAGATTGCTACCAGAACCATATGTTTGAGCCAAGAACCACTGAGAAACCTTCATTTTAGACAGTGTAGTAGCATCATTGTGTTATGATTTGGGCCATGATTACTAATACATAACACTATTGTTCAGTCTGTCATATTCTAATGAAGAAACTTAACTGACCCAATCCAGCCGATCTGGATCAGCACCTTCTCAGAAACTTTGAAAAATACAAAACATCTTACAGTCAAAAAACAGGAATATTACATCCGGTACAAAAACTCCACGTTTCGGTTGTGTGTCAGTTTGTCGGTTTTATTTTCAGTTAATTAATTCTCTGGCCATTTTCTTGAGCTTGGTAGGTGAGAGCACGCCTGGGTCACTCCAATTCTGTCACCCCCAGCTCTGCCAGATTAGAGCCGTTTAAAACCACCAGCTAGGAAAGATGACTTTTTAAATTCAATTAAAATTAAGCCCAATTTCCATCCACTGTAACATTCATTTTATCATAACATAGTGTCATAGGACTCATTCAGTGCAGACTTTGCGCTGCTCACACATAGCAAGCCTCATTGGCCACCAAGCACATGCGATGGTGAGCTTTTCAGTGCTTACTCTTTTTGACAGTTGTTAGGCTACTGTTAATGTGAGATAAGGGGAGATTTCCAGTCTCCTCTCCACGCTATGACAATGAAAGAAAATGAAAGAACCTGTTTTTATATTTCATGACTCTTATCAGCCACAAACACCACACCACTTTACTCAGGTTATTCGTTGATGGTCCTGATTGTGCATAAATCTAGAAGAATGAAGCTCAAACGTGCAGATGCTGTGAAACTTAGTTGCAGTTACAATAGAGCAATTTCACCTTCTCAGCCATTAGGGATGTACTTTGTGTACTTCTGGCGCCGGTCCCAAGCCCGGATAAATGGTGAGGGTTGCGTCAGGAAGGGCATCCGGCATAAATCTTGTGCCAAAACTATCATGCGGATCATGAATATGATTGCCATACTGGATCGGTCGAGGCCCGGGTTAACAACGACCGCCTCTGGTGGTGTTGACCAGCAGGGTGCTGGTGGAAATTGGACTACTGTAGGTCGAAGACCATCAAAGAGGAGAGGAGGAAGGCAGGTTAGAAGGCAGCGAGAGAGAAGGAAAGGCAGGAGTGTGGAGGTTAGAGTAGGGACTCTGAACATAGGGACAATGACTGGTAAAGGCAGAGAGCTTGCAGACATGATAGAGAGAAGGAAGGTAGATATTCTGTGTGTCCAGGAGACCAGATGGAAAGGAAGCAAGGCCAGGAACATTGGAGGTGGATTCAAACTGTTCTATCATGGTGTAGAGAGGAAGAGAAATGGAGTAGGGATAATCCTAAAGAAGCAGCTTGGGAAAAGTGTTCTGGATGTAAAGAGAGTGTCAGACAGGATCATGAGCCTGAAGTTGGAGGTTGATGGTGTGATTTTGAATGTGGTCAGTTCATATGCACAACAGGTTGGTTGTAAGTTAGAGGAGAAAGAGGAATTTTGGAGTAAGATGGATGAAGTGGTAGATGGTGTCCCTAGAGAGGAGAGATTAGTGATTGGTGCAGACTTCAATGGACATGTTGGTGAAGGGAACAGAGGGGATGAAGAGGTGCTGGGTATGTATGGTGTGAAAGACAGAAATGCGGAAGGTCAGATGGTTGTAGATTTTGCAAAGAGAATGGAAATGGCTGTGGTGAACACGTATTTTCAGAAGAGGGAAGAACACAGGGTGACATACAAGAGTGGAGGGAGGTGCACACAGGTGGATTATATCCTTAGCAGGAGATGCCACCTAAAAGAGATTGGAGATTGTAAAGTGGTACCAGGGGAAAGTGTAGCAAGGCAGCATAGGGTGGTTGTCTGTAGAATGAGATTAGAAACAAAGAAGAGGAAGAGAGTGAATACCGAGCCAAAGGTTAGATGGTGGAAGCTGAAGGAGGAGGATGGTTGCAGGCAGTTCAGGGAAAAATTGCAACAGGCCCTTGGGGGCAGTGAGTATCTACCTGAGGACTGGGAAACTACAGCTAAGGTGGTGAGAGAAACTGGCAAGAATGTATTGGGTGTTTTGTCTGGTCAGAGGAAAGAAGACAAGGAAAGTTGGTGGTGGAATGAAGAAGTCCAGTAATGTATTCAGAAGAAGAAGGCAGCTAAAAAAAAGTGGGATAACCAGAGAGATGAAGGAAGTAGGCAGGAGTTCTGTGAGGCTAGTCGCATAGCAAAAAGAATGGTGGCAAAGGCAAAGGCTCAGGCCTATGATGAGCTGTATGAGAGGCTGGACAGTAAAGAAGGAGTAAAGGACTTGTATCGTTTGGCTAAACAGAGAGATAGAGCTGGAAAGGATGTACAGCAGGTTAGGCTGATAATGGATAGAGAGGGAAATGTACTAGTGAGTGAACAGAGAGTGATGAGTAGATGGAAGGAATACTTTGAAGAACTAATGAATGAGGAAAACGAGAGAGAGAGGAGGACAACGGGGGGAGAGAGTGGATCAGGAAGTGCAGAGAATTACTAAGGTGGAAGTGAGGGCAGCTTTAAAAAGGATGACGAATGGAAAGGCAGTTGGTCCAGATGACATACCTGTGGAGGTATGGAGATGTTTAGGAGAGAAGGCAGTGGACTTTTTAACCAGGTTGTTTAACAAAATCCTGGAGAGTGAGAGGATGCCTGATGATGTGCAGAGCTGCAGTAACTACAGAGGTATAAAGTTGATTAGCCACACCATGAAGGTATGGGAAAGAGTTTCAAATGGTTTCAAGGTGAAGGTAGGGTTACATCAGGGATCAGCTTTGAGCCCCTTCTTGTTTGCAATGGTGATGGAAAGGTTGACAGATGAGGTCAGGCAGGAGGCTCCATGGACCATGATGTTTGCAGATGACATTGTAATCTGTGGTGAGAGTAGAGAGCAGGTGGAAAAGAATATGGAGAGGTGGAGGTTTGCACTGGAGAGGAGAGGAATGAAGGTCAGTAGAAACAAGACGGAATACATGTGTGTGAATGAAAGGGAGGCAGGTGGAAAGGTGAAGATGCAAGGAGTAGAGGTCGTAAAGGTGGATGACTTCAAATATCTTGGGTCAACCATCCAGAGCAATGGACAGCGCAAAAAAGAGGTGAAGAGGCAGGATGGAGTGGGTAGAGACGGGTGTCAGGGCTGATGTGTGACAGAAGGATAGCAGCAAGAGTGAAAGGGAATGTTTACAAGACAGTAGTGCATCCTGCTATGATGTACGGTTTGGAGACTGTGGCTCTATTTAAAAAACAGGAGGCTGAGCTGGAGGTGGCGGAGATGAAGATGCTGAGATTTTCGTTGGGAGTGACAAGGATGGACAAGATTAGAAATGAGCAGATCAGAGGGACAGTGAAGGTGGAGCAGTTTGGAGATAAAGCCAGAGAGGCCAGGTTGAGATGGTTTGGACATGTGTTGAGGAGGAATAGTGGATATATTGGGCAAAGAATGTTGGAGATGGAGCTGCCGGGTAGAAGGAGAAGAGGTAGACCTCAGAGAAGGTTTATGGATGTAGTGAAGGTGGACATGGAGATGGCTGGTGTGAAAGTAGAGGAGGCAATGGATAGGGCAAGATGGAGGCAGATGATCCACTGTGGCGACCCCTAAAGGGAGCAGCCGAAAGAAGAAGAGCCGTGTGCAGAGCATTATTTCAGGCTAAAGGTAGTATTGCAGCAAATTAAATTGCATCAAATGCTCAAGTATTTATGTAAGTTTATTTTTTTCTGGAAAACAGTGCACAGTTTTTTATGTTTCAGGGACTCATAGAGCTTTAATATATGACCTCAATTCCAAAAAAGTTGGGATGCTGTGTAAAATGTAAATAAATACAGAATGCAATGATTTACAATTCTCATAAACCCATATTTTATTCACAATAGAAAATAGAACACATATCAGATCTTGAAAGTGAGACATTTTACCAGTTTATGAAAAACATTAAATCATTTAAAACATGATGGCAGCATCTCCTCTCAAAAACAACAGCAACAAAAGGCTGGAAAAGTAAGTGGTACTAATTCAAAACAGCTGGAGGAGCACTGTGCAACTAACTCACATGACTAGGTATAACGAGAATTTTAGAGAGGCAGTCTCTCAGAAGCAAAAATGGGCAGAGGTTCACCAATCTGCAAAAAAAAAACTGCATCTTAAAATTGTGAAACAATTTCAGAAAAAATATTCCTCAACGTAAAAATGCGAAGATTTTGGAGATCCCACCATCTACAGTACATCATATCATCAAAAAGATTCAGAGAATCAGCACCTCCCAGTCTGAATCCATGGTCTTAGCCCGGAAAAGGATGGCATGCCCACTCCAGGTAAGGAGAAAGGACCTGCCCCAGATGGAGGATTTTAAGTATATGTTCTTGTTCATGAGTGATGGGTAGAGGGATTGTGAGATCGGCCACAGGCTGGGACAGGCCGCAGCAGTAATGCGGTCACTGTACTGGACTATAGACGTGAAGAGGGAGCTGAGCCAAAAGGCGAAGCTCTCTGTAAACCGGTCAATCTACATCCTGACCCTCACCTATGGTCATGAGTTGTGGGTAATGACAGAAAGAACAAAATTGCGAATACAAGTGGCGGAACAACTGTTTCAACTGCTACTGCGACCCTATCTGGACTGGCAGTCAGCGATGTTGATGATGATGATGAGATTCAGATATTCTGGAGAAATACCTACACACAAGGAACAAGACCAGCAGTCAATATTAGATGCTCATGATCTTCAGGCCCTCAGGCGGCACTGCATTAAAAATAGCCTCTGAACACAGTTTGCTGTGCAATCCACTGCAAGTTAAAGCTGTATCATGCAAAGAAAAAGCCATATGTCAACACGTTCCAGATACACCACCGTCTTCTCTGGGTCTAATTTAAATGGACTGAGGCAAAATGGAAACCTGTTCAGTGGTCTTTCTGTGGATGAGTTCAGATGCCTGCATCTCTGATGGTCTGGGGTTGCATTAGTGCCTATGGTGTGAGCAGCTTACACATCTGGAATGGCACTATCAATGCTGAACAGTATATAGAGGTTTTAAAGCAACATATGCTCCCATCCAGACAGCGTCTCTTTCAGGGAAGGCCTTGCATATTTCAGCAAGACAATGCTAATCCACTTACTGCATCCATTACAGCAGCATGACTTCGCAGTAGAAGAGTCCGGGTGCTGAACTGGCCTGCCTGCAGACCAGACCTTTCACCAATAAAAAACATTTGATGCATCATGAAACGAAAAATCTGGCAAAGAAGGCTAGAATCCTACATCAGACAAGAATGGGACAATATTCGTCTCCCAAAACTCCAGCAACTGCTCACCTCACTTCCCAGACATTTACAGACTGTTGTTAAAAGAAGAGGGGATGCTACACAATGGTAGACATGGCCCTGTCCCACCTTTTTTGAGATGCGTTGCTGCCATCAAGTTCTAAATGAGTTAATGGTCTTCTCACTTTTAACATCTCATATGTGTTCTATGTTCTACAGTGAATAAAATATGGGTCTGTGAGATGTGCAAATCATTACATTCTGATTTTATTTACACAGCAACCCAACTTTTTTGGGGTTGTAGTAACTGTGACCCAAAAGTCTTGAGACAGGAAGATGAGACAGCTAAATGGTATCAGTCTGTGAATTACCCACTGGTATTCAGGGTTCCCATGCTGACTGGCATCACCTGTGATGACTGTCTGCAAACTCTTTCACCATAGCAGCACTGACGCTAGCTTCAATGGCAGCAAAATGTTTTGTCTTACAATTCCTCTTTTGTGGTATTTTATAGTTTGGGAAAGCTACCATACACACATTGATTGGACAGCATAACATCACTAAGAGTTTATTTTCAGAGATTCCCCAGAATTTTCATTTTGAGACATTCAGGGGGTTCAAGAGGTTAATTAGGACCCCTCCAGACTCCCTGTATTTCACACACTGACTGGTTGTAAAATGAATGGAATAACTTGAAACAGTCTACATGAACTCTGCATCTACATACCTCTGTTGTAGGTCTCTCTCCATTCAAACAAGTAGGAGTCTTGGTCTTGAATGAGTGGATATATCTGCCTGAGTTACGCTGCACCCATTGCTGAGCTTTCCAACACTGCACAATGGCCACACCCCCATTCTGCCCCATCCACCAAGATAGCCCATAAGACCCTTGATGGTTAGCATACAAAATCAATACCCAGAAAAATATATATTTTTTCACATAGGAGTAAATGACAGAGCAAAACACAGCATCCACAGATCAAATAAAGTTGTTTTTTTTTGGTTACTAGTCTTTTCGTGTATTTCAAAGAGTCCTGGAGCTACAATAAATTGAAGAGAAGAATACAGTATTTCTTTTGAATCACAGATTGGTCACGTTTAAAGTTAGTGACGTACAATCTGTGTGAGGGTGTTTGTGGTCCATCAGCAGATTAAGGCGCCGCTGTTAAGGACAAGAACAATGTCCCTTTCGTCTTGTCTCCGCTGTCTAAGTAGTGATGTGCGAGTAGCTAGAGTTTGTCTAGGTTTAAATCAGCCTTGCAGAGAATGAATGCAATGCACTGTGGAGAATATTAAAGAAGTTTCCTCTAATCAGACGCCTCATCTTTCCCTGCCTGCCCATTCTGCTTTAATCTCCACTGCTGGAGCACCGCTGAGCATATCACTTCAGAAGGCCAAAGGAGGTAACTCTGGGTTACATACACTGGTGTCTAGGCCATATGCTGTTAAGGGAGGTGCCGTTGAAACATCAGACAACTGTCATGTCCTGAGGGTTATCCATTAGTTCATATGCAAGTGATGATTTCTCAACACCTCTACTCTGCTCTGCTGTTATGGGGCTAAACCACTTCTTATCTTTCTGATTGGAGTTAATGTAGATTAAGTAGTTGAGCTTCATACCAACTGCTGTACAGTACATTTTATCAGAGCAGGTAACAACTAGGCTTAATCGTCTGCAGGGACGAAAACACAGTGATTTAATCTCTTTACTGAACGATTTAATGAGAGAAAAAAATAAGCGTAATGTGAAAAACCCATCCCAAAGTTTGACACTGTGGACAGTATTTGTCTGAAGGAGAACACTGCCATCCAGTGGTGAAAGTAGTAAAAGTTCCATGAGCTACGTGCTATAATGCAAGCAGATCATCTTTTGTATATATTTATATGCTTGTACAGGGGTAGAAAATGTTTAACTGTACCTCATTTTATGTTGTATTATTTTGGAGATTTGAATAACTGGAATATTTGTATCTTTACTCAATTACATTTCTTGGAGAAAACAATACTTTTAACTCCCTATATTTTCACTTAGACCTGCAAAGCACTCATTACAGGGCTCAAGGGCCATGAGATTTTGTTTCCACTTTATTTGGAGTAGCTCAGATTATTAACAAGCTATCTGTTGAAAGTCAGTTGTTTCTTAGTGATGTTAGGATTCGGATTAGTTCATGGGTTAGGTTTGGGAGCAGGGTTAAGATTAGGTTTTGGATTGGGGTTTAGGGTTAAAGAAAATGAAATTGAGTTCAGCAGATATTTAGTGGAAGCCAATACAAACATCTACATTGCATTTTCTTTTTTTTAATTCATATGTGTACAAATTAAACCATCCATACTGGTGCTATTTTGTCTTTATGCTTTGACCAGTATCGCTGCTCAGTTGTTGCGCCACCTGCAGTTTGTTGAGACCAGGCATAAACACTAGTCTGGGTTACGTGTGATCATTTTGTGCGCACTGAAGTTACTCAGAAAGGAAAAAAAAAACACTGCATGTGCTGATTTCTTAATTTTGTCAACATGTTTGCTTTTTATATTCCTGAACATGTGTAAATATTGATACCTCTTATTCATTCAGTTATATATATGGATCCATAATTCCACACTGAGGAAGATAGTATCCGTACTTTCACTTAAGTAAAGTTTCTCTGTACTTTTCTCTCTTGTGCTGCTTGTGCGCTCAACGGCTGTTGTGAACATGATGGTACAGGATCTCTGAGAACTGGAGCAGAATATCGTGGAGCATCCCATTCCACATGAATTGTAGTCTTCTGAGCAACAGAGGGAGTCATAGACCACAACATTATCAGCAACGGCTTCATATGAATAGTGTTCGCTCAGTTTGAAAGCAGCACATAGATTAAACTGGCTTTCAATGACTGAGGAAGTTCTCGTTCTAATTTATGGGGTACTGATTGAGCTTATCAGCTTGTCTACCTACTAAATGAACCATTTAGATACACACACACACACACACACACACACACACACACACACACACACACCTAAGCCGCTTCTCCTTCTGGGACACTCCAGGAGTGTGATCACCAGCCATGGTTGTGGAGATCTACCTTCCTGAATCTAGTTTTAGCCACAAGCAGCTAATTAGACCCTTGCATTAGTGTTGCATCAGTACTGTAGTTTGTACTAGTGCAGAAGTGCATTAGTACTGTAGTGTAGCAGCAGTGTCTGCTAATAGCCTTATTTTCTGAACTTCTGTGATAAAGCAATGTGATGACATGCAACTTAAACTCAAGCAACATACTAACTGGAACAGAAGGCAAGATTAACCAAAATAACTGTCAGAGAAGTCAGACTGAAGAACCAAGAGCCTGTAGAATATACGGCTTTGCTTTAATGTCAGATGACAAGCTTTCACAAGAGTTATACAGCTCCTTTTGGACAGGGCATGAAAACAAGTCACATTTGTCTTTCGGTAGTGGCAGCTTCTTATAAAACGGTGCAAAAGGCAACAGTTCCAGAGGAAAGAAAACAAAATATTAAGCAGTTATTGCACACTATAATAACAGTAAAAGTAGATATCAACTGTGTGCATTCACAAGTCAAGTTTTTACCTTGCGTGATCCACCCAGTCACATTTGATTGTGTTCCTATTCATGTACAAAGAGTCTGTGAACAGTTAATGCAGATAGTGTATAGCTTGAGAAACAGTCTATTCGGCATGTGAACAACAGCTGCTTATAGTGTAAATTGAGGCAAATCACAGAACACAACTTGTCCACAGTACCTGTAACAGTAGTAGTGAGTATAAAGTCACCAAAGAGCATTACAGAGCAATGAGCAATACCAGTCAGGGACTTCAACATGGTTACAGTACACATTACCACCGCTGATATAGAGGCTCTAATGGAAAAGGGAAAAAAATCACTGGCTTTTCACATGTACACAAACTCAACTCTAAAAGCTCACGGTGAAGTGGCTGAGAAACTCGAAGACGCAAGTTCCTGGCAGTGAACGACAATTGGGATGTAAACAATATTCAGCTTCATTCACACATGAAAGCATAAAGTCGTGTATAGGATACTGTATAAGCGGAGTATAATAAGCTAGGATGTGGAAGTCTTTTTTTTTTATTTTTTATAAAAGAGACTTTTGTTCTATCAAAATGGTAACAGCAGAGTATATCAAAGAAAGTGGAAGGCTTTTTTGGGTATGCTGAAGATTATGATGAATATCAAAATCAGGCAAGTACGTTTCTCGTCAATAGGCAGCACGTTAGCTTTTTAGTTCTGATTGCCGTTCCGGATGTTGTAATCTCCTCTAAGGCAAAAAATTGAGGAAACACGAACAAGACCTCGTTTCGCTCTGCGGTTAATAGTGTGTAACTCTTCACTGAGAAAGAGGGAGTGAGAGAAAGACAGGGACAGAGGAGGGTAATGATGCAGTGGAGAATTTGCTTCATGAAAAAGACCACAGGGATTTGTTTCGGCAGGTTTTGTGTTATCTCAGGGCAGCTCTCACACCGCCAGCATGCCTGCAAAGATCAGCTCTCGCCCTCTTTTCAACCCAGTCGCCAGGACCAATCATCAGTACCTGAAATAGAAAACTACGTCAGTATTCCAACTGCAATGTTAATAACTTCTCTCCTGTTGGCACTTATAGGACTGGGTGGCATGTTATCCGCAAAGAAAAGAGTGATGCACTTAACCTACTATATATAACATCAATGTGTGGATGTTATTAGTGATGCACTGTTATGGGAACTGTGGGCTGATGCCAATATCTGCCGATGCCAATACATAAACATTTATAAACGCCAGAAATAGGGCCTACATCTACTTGGATTAGCATTACTAAGAAGTATAAAATTGTATGGATTACACACATAAGCTGAGGATATGGCAAAAATATCATATCACAATATTTTAAACCATTTTCTTAATACATAATACGTACATAATCATTTAAAAACTGCCATCAAAAACTCAATGATTTTTAATCAACGTTTTACATACGGTGCTGCACTAAATCCAGTTAAACAGGACTAACTCTGCAGTCTTTGTAAGAAAATATGCAGTTGGCCACCAACATCCATGATATGCTCACAAAAGCATATTTTATATCACAATAGCAAAACAGAGATATTTTAGCTCAGTAGCCCAACGTCACATAAATGTTCTGCTCTTCCACAATATGATAAAAACGTCATTAAATGTCAGGTTGAAATGTCAGTCATATTTAACCAAGTCAAGTCAAGTCAAGAGGCTTTTATTGTCATTCCATCTATGTACAAGTACACAGTGGAGTGAAATTACGTTCCTCCAGGAGCATCGCGGAGCAACAAGGAACAAAAAGTACAAAGCGGGAACGTGCAGATATAGTGTGCGAACAAAAAATTAAGCTAGAAGCAATAAATATGATCAATTAAACAGACGTTAGACACGGTAAACAGACAGGACAGTGCAGCACCGACACAGCACTCATTCTGGACATGAGGTCGTGAGAATAAGGAGCGGAGATATTTAACATGCTGTGATCTGTGAGTCACGCAGTCAGATGACAGACATAAACACAGCAGTTACTGAGGTAGAAAGACCAGAGTAAACAGTGTAAACACAGTGTAGCATGCATCATCATGCATTCCTAGAGGTAATGTATTTTATTATATTATTTGCAAATCATGTACAGCTTTGAATCATGTAAATTCAGTGCATCACTTTTTCAGAGCTTGTAGCCTCTAACTAGATTCTTTATATGCACACCCAAATGAAAGATAAATACAGCTTGCTGGAATCTATCACCCTGTTATTTTCCCTGGGTTTTCTAGAATGTTCCACAACAGTAATATGAGACCAGACAACTGCTGCAGCTTCTGATTTAATAAAAAAGAGCGTAAGCCACTCCCTGCCAAAAAAAAAAAAAAATTTATGATATTTGAAAAAGCAGAGCGCTACTGACAGGCCACTAAGTGTGATTCTTTGTTGTACATCATATTTGGCCGCTCCCGCATAGAAGCTAGGATTACTCATACACAACCATGTCATCTGGCATGAGAGCAGCCCATGGTCTGTACAGTCAACATTGCTGCTATTGTGCTGCACTTCACCGCCCATTTGACTGGCCTGTGAGAAATGCTGTGTTAGTACACGGTGGAAAGAGCTCACTATTAGAAGAACACACGGTTTGGAGCAGACAGTCGTGAGAGGATATGGATGGAATTTCAGGTCAATAGCTTGTCAGGACAGATCAGATCGATGAAGGAAAGAGACAGAGGTGGAGGATGTTTCAGTTAGCCAAACATGATGAGCTGGTGTTGGTGAGGGTTAGGTGACATGGTAAAGCCAGAGGTAAATTCAAAATACCGTATCGTGTGTGTGAGACAACCACTTTTATTCCGTTACTGCGGGACCCGGGTTCTCTTTATTTTCAGAAGGAATGGCTAGGTAGTCTGTCCTGTAGAAACATGGGTACAAAGACAAAGGCAAAATCTAAGATGGTGCAATTTTATTGCACCGTTGTACTTAGGGTCCTTCTGAAGGGCTACAATCAGTGCAAGTGTACAAAAACCGGCACAATCCTAAAATGGACATCAGGCGAGTCCATTTTTGCCCTTCCTTCATGCGAATCGAAGTGTTTCTCCAGCATTCAGGGATACAAAACAGCAATAGAAACAGCAATAAAAACATATGGTTGACAAACAAAAACACAAAACAATGGCTGAAACCTGTCAATTATGGAAAGAAAAGTGCTAGGGTACGAAGAAGGGTTTGCAATGGCCTTGTTTTGTGTCAGATGGCAGTAGGGGATGGATGAGTATCAGTGCAGAATCTGATTAGAACAGATAAACCTGGAGAGAGTCCAGTAGTGTTTCCTGCCTGCACTACATGACTGATATGATTAGGGCTCACTAATGCATCTAGAGCACTTCAGATGGATGCATTTCCACTGTGTAATGTGTGCATGTTGGTATGTGTTCGTAGTGTCATGGTCTATCATTTATTCATTATCTAACAGAGAAAGCATTAGAAATGCCTGAACTTTCAAATGAGACAGTGCCCTTTATTTTGGTCTCTGTTGCAGATTGTATTTCTATGTAAGAGTCAGAACATATATTTTATGTGGCTGTAACATGGGTGCAGTTGTGGTCTGACGTTGGTCTGCAGTCAGGTAATACTTGCAACAGGTATCTCAAACTACCATTTTCCCATGATGTCTAATGCTTTATTTGTTGACATATATTGGGTATAGAAATCAAATTTTATTGCTTGTTACAGTGGCAGTTTTTTTCTTTCCATTGCCTGAAATTCGGATCTGCACAGTGCTTCACTGTTGGATGGAAAAGTTTGAACACCCCTGGCTAAACTGCGTATTTTGTTGATTTCCTAAGTGAAAATAAGTTAACGCACCTTCTACAGGGAACAAACTTAAATATGACAATTTTCTGCACATTTTAGTGCCCTATTTCTACTTATTTGCTCAGTTTAACATACTGGAAAAAACACACAAATACATTCAAATGTGCAGGAGTGTGTTCTCTGTAGAGGATGTGTGAACTTATTTTCATTTAGAAAACCAACAAAATCTCGCCCATGATGCCTAATGTCACTATTGGCTCCTCCCACTACTCCATGTGCCCCTTTGTTTTGATCTTCCATGTGCTTCTTTGTTTTGGTATCCGTAGTCCGCCCCATTTCATGACTTCGCCCCTGATTGTTTTCACCTGTCCCTCGTCATCCCTGTGTATTTAAGCCCTGTGTTTGCTGGTCTTTGTTGCTTGAATCTCTGTCTGTGTTGTTTGTAGTGATTGATAGTGGTTGGTGTAGTGTAGTGCTTAACACCTCTGCCTTCTACGCTGTAGACTAGGGTTCAATCCCCCACCTGGGAAGGACCCTACACGATACCAATAAGAGTCCTTGGGCAAGATTCCTAACACCACCTTCACCTACCAGTGTAAAAATAAGTCGCTGTGGACAAGAGCGTCAGCCAAATGCTGTAAATGATTCTTGTTTGAGGTTCTGTGTTCTTTATTGTCATGTCGGTCCCGCAATCTCTACGTGTTGGCTATATGAACCTGGACCGTTCTGACCATGACCCTTTATTTGCCCTTAATAAATCTTGCTTATCTCCGCATGTGCGTCCGCCTCCTCACTCCTCGTTACACCTACATTTTTACATACCACTGTGAGCATTTTTCCAATATAGCACTATAATGATACATGTGGTGACAAGAAAAAGTAAGCGCTAATAAAAATCATTGTGGCTTGATCACAATGTCGTAAACTATCTGTAACATACAGCCCTATTTCAGCTGTCATTACAGTTAAAGTGTATAGGAATATTTGCAAACATCTGACCAAACTTTCCCAACTCTAGGCTTACACGAACGAAGCGCTGCTGTACACGGCCTAAGACGTCTTTTGCTCCTCAGTGTGTGACTCACAGTGGCTCTCTGTTTTAGTTCCTTTAATTACTTTAACTGAGACACAGCAAATGGCAGCATGATATCATTGATGTGGGAGATATATAAGACGTATACATTCCTTTCGATGACCATCGCATAAATGCAAGAAATGAGAATATGTCTCCACCGTCCCCTCCAGAATTTGCCACAAAGACCTGAAACATACTTAATCCATGTGCCTGCAAGATCACTGTAGACCATTAATTAAAGAGGTAACTTATGTTTCTTATACTTGCCGCATTAATTTTGACTTACAGGCTTGAATCAACATCTCTGTGCATAAGTGTACCACTCTCTCAATTTCCGTTTGTATGCCAAGATGCTCTATCTCTATGATTAAGATGAAATATGACATGAAAATTCGACCACATCAATAATTCTACATTGCCATGTTAGCTTTCCATCACAACCTACCTGACACATACTCATTAAGTTAGCCTTTAAGCTCAGTAACACTCTTAAATAAGGAAGGAAATCCTCTTTCATGTGAAAGCTAGATACTCACGCGGTGTCCTGTGCTTGCTCGTCTGATTTGGAGATCTTTCTGTAGCAGTAGATCATTTCAACCAGAAGCCAGAAGGTGAGGAACACCAGCAACACGTACATCATGATCTCTGAGTACACTGCTGTGGAGTCCCTAATCTCTGATACACACAACATATATTTAGAACAAGTTAGTGTTTAGATGTGAGAAATGATCAGAGTGATGAAGAATGATCATTTTCAGCTATACTGTGAAGACTCAAAGTACATATCTTAAAAATAAAGAGAAGAAGACAATAAATAAGTCACATACAGTGTAGTAGGTCTAGAATTAATTCTTTCAAGAACTGGGTTAGGATTTTCAAGTTTAGGGCTATAAATCATGCAACAATACTATAGTAAGAAAAAAAAAATACTGCATCCCATGATACATGACGATTGTGATCAGATTACTCTGTTAATGGTCACCTAGGAAAATAGGTCAAGAAATGTAAATGGTTTAAAAACTGCCTTCAGTCACTTGATTGTGTTTAAATTCATTGGCGTTACTTTTACTTTTCATGAAACATTAGTTAGTTTGTAAAGACTACTCAAATGACCAAAGGTAGCAGGTTCACTTAATACTAAAATGTCTGGCAGATTTCTTTGGTAAAATAAGAGCAACTGTTCCATTTTAAGTTTTAATTTAAGGAAACGGTACCATGTGAATTCACAAAGATGAATTATTTGCCAATTTCACTGACATTTTAATGCCAAACAAATCTGAGCAGAATGTTTGAGTCTCTCCATGCATGGTGCAATTCTCATTTTGAAACGTGTTCATTCACAAATCATCTGCACAACAGGTAAAATTAGGGGCAGGCAATATGGCAAAAACTATAACATCAATATATCAATCAATCAATCAACCTTTATTTTGACCCGGAAGTACATTGAGGGCAACCCTCATTTTCAACGTAGCCGAGCATTTCCAAAAACAGGGATTGACATGACTAGGAAAATAATATCTATATTTAATCATTTTAAATGAAAAGAAAATTTAAAACTAACTGAAAAAAAAAGATAAAAATAGATAAAAAAAATAGTAAAAATAAAACTTGAGGTTTAACTGATAAGAGATTAATAAAATAAAAAAATAAATAAGTAAAAACTAATTAAAATAAGTTAAAAAGTAATAAAGAACTAAGAGAAGAACTAAAACAAGAAATGCATCACAATATTTTGTTTGTTTTTTTTTAGATGTGATTAGTTGAAACAGACAAATAAGAGTTGTCAAATAAGAGTGTGAGAGTTAAAAACACTATTAAAATTATGAATACAGTGGTTTTTATTCAACATTTCTGCACACAATCCAGTTTAATGGGACTAATTCTGTTTTTTTTGTAATAAAACCTGATCAGTGATATTTAGATAAGATCCACAATATGTTGAGAAAGGTGTATTGTGACATAATGTGGCATAATTTATTGCAATAGCAATCATATTGTCATATTGCCCACCCCTACTAAAATCTTAATACAACAATGGCCCAACAAATTGCTGCCTTCGGAGTGTTTAAAGGCCAGATTAAAAAGGTAAACAATGCTTACACTGCTTTGCAAATTATACCTTTTCTGTACCTACATTTAAACACACTGTGGTGATTCTCATGCACACATATATTCACTGGACAATCCATGCTCAAATATGCTTACAAAAGAGCTATTTTCGGAATAATGAAAGGCATGGAGACCGCTGAGATGTTACAAACAAAGACTAGGTGAGCAGTGAGTGGAAAAATGGCACAGAGCTTTTCAACGTGATCATCTTCAGTGGAACAGCGGTCACACGATGTGACAGATTTTCATTTGTGATTACATCCCTCAAACTTGAAAAGTTCGGCCTGAAGAGGAAAAGGTTGAGAACTGTTGTTTTAATGGTGCATGGCAAGCAGTGCAGCACATGTGAGCAAGTCTTTAGATCGTCTGATTCAGAGAAAATGATTTGCTGGTACGTCGACACTCAGAAGACATATTTAATACTGAAACCATTAAGAAACGTAATATTTCTGTGGTGATGTTGGGTTGTTTGCGATGTTTGTGCACTGCACTTAACAGCATTACACGCAAATGGCATGAAATGTGAAAGCTGAGCTGTACTGTACATGTGTGGTTATTAACTCGTTTATAATTCCAGGCAACTTCTAAATCCACCACTTAAATACAGCACTGTCTATTTCTATCTGTGCGTCAAATAACCTGTGGCAGAGACACAGATAGAGATAATGGATTGTGGTTGCATGAGTAAGTAGAAACAAATATACGTTGTATAAAGTATATTCGGTTGAAGTGGGAGAAACTGTGCATTCAGCAATCTCAAGGCAGGCATCCACAGAATAGTATACAAGCCAGAATCTGTACATTACCCAATAAAATAGAAACAGTAGTAACAGGTTGGCTAGATAAAACTCATCCCCTGAAAACAACTGCCTTCCAATAAGCAGTAGGCAGTAAATAATAATAAAAAAAACAGAACAAAGAGTACTATTACTTGAACAACACAAATAACATAAAGGCACTGTTGGGCAGAGTGAAATCATATTTAAGAAAATTGTATGATGATACTCTAAATTTACATATAATGTATTTGAGTAGACTGATTAAAGATGAGCCAAAGCACAACCATACACATCAGACTTTCAACATTACGGTGCAGAAGGTAAAAGTAAGGTTAAAATGTGGAAAATAATGGTTCAGTGGTGTTTAAACTTACCGGTCTCTCTTACCACCAGGTTGATTGTGATGTTGATACTAAAGGTAGGGGTATAGAGGTTGAAGTAAAATGTGCGATGTACCACACACTCGTATGAGCCAGTGTCGTTCATTGTGACGTTGGTGATGCTGATGGAGACATCCTGCATGTCTTTGCTGCCGTTCCACATCAGACGCCCTTTCCACGGCCCCTCCAGATCCTGCGGCCTGCTATCATACAGGAAGATCTAATGCACGTGGAGAAAGGAATAAATATGTATAAAGAGGGAGCAAACTCAGTACCAGATTTCTAAAAATGAACTAATACATTACAAACTTGTTTATAATAACTTTACATGACAGAATATTTGACTAAAATGTTATCAATTTTACAATAACAGTAGAACATTTACTAAGAAAGGGTTGTGCTGGGTTATGGGTAAAGTTCCATCTGGGCATGATGTGCTTACATGCTGGCGGAAATCCCTACTGTCTTTAGGCTTGTAATACCAGTTGACTCTGGTCACAGCCTCAATCTCCTCTCTCTTCATGCATGAGATGCATGTGAGCTTCATGGGGTTCCCCACCACTGCCTCTGATTGGATTTCATTGTGTGCCTGTGCATTCGGATCCACACACACTGTTCTACATTCTTGCACTGGAGACAGAGACCAGAGAGAATTACCACACGTAACAAATCAGATCCACAGTACAGAGACCAGGCCCAAACAACTGCCCACAACGACTCCTAAGTAGCTCATGAGAAATGCTCAGCCAAGCAGTTGAATATTAAAAAATCAAAACAACTGCTGGCCATGTTAACCCCTAAAGATCTGAGTCCGGATGCACCCTTCAGTCTCATAACAGCATAACTTGTGTGTTCATTTCGAGACCCCAAAAGGCGGAGCTAGCACACATTCTATTCTTCCTTCTGCTTAACATTTAGCCTCAATATGCTCATCTGCTAAGGAGGTCAATTATTTCCGAGGCTTACTTCTGTCAAGGGAGAACAGAAGTGCAATATCATTATCCATGATGAGCCTGAAACCTAGAATGAGCAAAGTCTATTTGAGCTTATCAGCCTGTCCTCACAGTGCCTGACCTAAGGTCAGACCACAGTGGCCACTGTAGATGTAAACGCAATAAGGACAGTATAGCTTGAACTAGTGAAGAGGGTCAGAGCGCAACTCAGTGATGTGGAAATTAAAATACGCTCCGGAGTGCCGGCCATAGCCATCACTCTGAACGCAGGCTCTTGTGCCATTGTTTGAAATGGAGGCCATCTTACATAACCTACAGCCCCGAGCTGATGCTGTCAACATTGATCACATCTTCTCGTTTTTGAAGGCTCAGATAGGCAAATGGAAACATCGGCCGTAACACGGCCCACAAGAATCCACTAGCTGAAATAAGATGATAAACATCGCTATATTTGTTTGAAGACAGTAGCAGTGGAAAGAATAACCCACTGTAATATCAACAGTTAGGGCACTAGGCTTAGTAGTAGGACAACTTTCTCTACATACAGTTAACAATATATTTCTACTTACTTTAATTATGGTGAAATGCATTCAAACTATGAAGATATTTTACTGTCTTGGGCTTTGAATCTTTAAGAAAAGGCTGTCAAAAGGATTTTAGCCTAATCATTTATGGCATTTGGCTGACGCTCTTATCCAAAGCGACGTACAATTTGATCATTTTACACAGGTAGGCCAAGGCGGTGTTAGGAGTCTTGCCCAAGGACTCCTATTGGTATAGTGTAGGGTGCTTAGCCAGGTGGGGGATTGAACCCTAGTCTACAGCATAGAAGGCAGAGGTGTTAAACACTACACTATACCAATCATACCAATCATGTCCTCTTCAACAAACGTGGTTCTTCGAGGGTTCTTTAGTAAAGGGAATGGTTGTGTTTAGAACCATGAGCTCTATATAGAACCATTTCAGGTTTGAATGGTTCTTCGCATGGTGAAGTGGTTCTTTAGATTGATGCATCTGTTGCATATGGTTGTATATAGAGTCTTTTGTCATGACGTCAAGCTTCTAACAATAAAAGAATGGTTTTTAGTGCAATGCAGGTTTTTCAAGAAGGTTCTCTACTGATATTGATATATTGATATTGATATCACTCTCCATCAATCTAAAGAACCACTTCACCATGCAAAGTACCGTCGCAGCATGATATGGTTCTGCAGATTCTAAAGTTCAAAGCAACACTATTCTGATTACTAAAGAACCCTTGAAGAACCCTCTGTTTTATGTGTGTAGTGTGTAAGTCCTTTCAACAGCGACATACCACAGCTGATACAGCGACGATGACAGATGATGTAAAAGCAACTTTTACAACATGAGCTACGATGCGTTTTACTACGTTTAAGACCATGTTTGGAAGCATATTGACATATGAAAAGATGCAGAGGGTGAAGTATGTTCAATATCGCTTTCAGTCCACAGCAGAACCAAAGACTTACCAGCAAGTATCAGAAGTGAAAGAATACGCAGCAGAGACCTCATTGGAGTTATCATGCTTGTAAAGGGAAGGCGGCGTCCTGGCCTGGGTGTCTCCCTGCCACCACCGAAAGAAAGATGTCAAAATGTTGTAGAAACGAGATCAGACAGAAACTAGCAGATCATTTGACCTGAGGGTTAACGTTGAGGGTCTCAGGGAAAGACCAAAATCAGCCATAAGGCGATTTCTACAGGACCATGGACAGCAACAGCCATCGTCTGAACAAAATCCACGTTTAAACATATACATTTTTTAAAATAGAGCATTTTCGTGAAGTTCCAGTTTACTGAGGATCTGGACAGTGGCGTTAACGCGGATTACACCGAGACGAGCTGAAGGACCGTCACTCTGACCGCGGCCGTTACTAAACCAGCCGCTAACAAAACCGTTTTCGTTTTTCGAGAGGAAAGTTTGAAGCAGTGAAGTAACATTAGTGAAATCGTACCTCGGTGGACGGACTAGTCTGCATCCAGACCTTCTCCTACCAACCCACTCTTTTCCTTCATGGTAGCGCCGCTCGTTTAGACGAAGGAACTGAAACACGAAGACCTGTGGATTCCAGAGATTTCCTCACAGAAAAAAAATCCTCAGAAAAACGGACAAAACGCCTCCAAACTCAACGGACTCGAATACAATCACGAACGGTGAGAAAAAAACAGTCAGTAGGAGTTTCCTTTCCACCCGTTTGTAAAGCAAAAGCGATTCTTCTCCTCACCGCCGCCCTTTCTCTCTCTCTCTCTCTCTCTCTCTCTCTCTCTCTCTCTCTCTCTCTCTCTCTCTCTCTCTCTCTCTCTCTCCCTCTGTCTCTCAATCTCTCTCTCTCTTTCAGCCCCTCTCCCCCCTCTCTCTCCCTTTGTCTCTCTCTCTCTCTCTCTTTCAGCCCCCCCCCTCTCCCTCTGTCTCTCTCTCTCTCTCTTTCAGCCCCCCTCTCTCTCCCTCTGTCTCTCTCTCTCTTTCAGCCCCCCCTCTCTCCCTCTGTCTCTCAATCTCTCTCTCTCTCTCTCTCTCTCTCTCTCTCTCTCTCTCTCTCTCAGCACCTCTGCCACCCCTCTCTCTCTCTCCCCCTGTCTCTTTCTCTTTCAGCCCCCCCCCTCTCTCTCTCTCTCTCTCTCTCTCTCTCTCTCTCTCTCTCTCTCTCTTTGTGTGTTTTTTTCTCTAAGTAGCCACTCTCGGTGCTCACCGTTTCCCCCAAACTGCGCATGCGCTGGAGGATCTAAACTGAATCAGGCTAATTGTGCTCTTACACCCTAACAGATGTGTTAAAAACAACACATTCCGTCTCTAACCAGACACACCAGTGGGTTCAGTTGGAGGCAACACATTTTGAGTTAAAAGTAACACAAAATATGTTGAAATATTCCTGTGTCCAGTTACAAACTACACATTCTGTCTTACACTTAACACAGAATGTGTTCAATGCGAAAACAACATGACACGAAAAGGTGTTAAAACAGGGAACGCAAGTAACTGTGTGGTTATTTAACCGGCATCACTGTTTAGAGTGTTTCTACAACCCTTTCTTTTCCAGATTTAACTTACTCTAAACACTCACTTTAACACATCTTGCTTCACATTACTTTTAAGTCAAATGGCAGTCCAGACATCTGAGGCTCAGGTTCAGTCCATTGCCATCCTTCTCGCTTTTCATATTTCACAGGATGACAAGATCCAATTTAACACTATTTGTCATATTGGAACTGAACAATGAGATATATAGAATTTATCCCTTAGGCCATGTACATATCTGTTTTTTAATATTTGGGCCACGTATGTTTGGTCTATTATTTGGGTCATTCGGTCACTTTCCTCTGTAGGAGGAGGATTCTCTTTGGCTGTTTTGCATTTTGCCCACAAAAAAACATACATGCACACATCCAATGTTTGGTATATGGTCCAACAATGCTGCATGTGTTATTGCTCTTTAGGTGCATCAGGCCTGATCCGGACGCTCACATGTCATAGGGATTACGCAACACAGTAAAGCTGCTGGAAGGAGGAAGCTTAGTCAGAGCCCCACACATTTACCACACATCACTGAAGCACACATTAGCATCTATCCCTCCGACATCAGCTTGTATCTCCAGCAGCATCGTCCATGCTCTGATGTCTAATGCCCAGTCACTCCAGACAGAACCGAGCATGAAGAACCTAGAGTGCTTTAGCTGCAGTCTCTGTGGGTAAGCTTCTGTGAGCTCTAAAAGCAGGGGTCCATTGTACCAACGTTCAAACCCACACACTAGTCGCACTTCACCTAGGAGAGCAGCTTCACTGCAATTACGGCAATTATTTCATGAGTCACGCTGAACATAAACGATGTGTGCCTTCAGTTAGAACCAGAACAGAGTGACTTATCAGGACTCAAATGGGAAAAATAGAATATTAACTTCAGAGAATGTTTTACACAGGCCTCACATTGGTTGATTTACCTAATCTAACTTCAATTAAATTCAGTTTAATGTATACCTTTCAACTGCATGCAGTCTAAATGCGTGGATGCTACAGGACACGCATTTAGTGATGAATAAGGCTTAGGATGAATAAAATCCCTCTTTCTCTGCATCCCAGTAATCCATACTTGACCTTTTCACATGCATTAACACCCATAGTGATATGGCTTTATAACAGTATTCCATAGGTTTCAGTTTACTAAGCAGTGCAGGCGGATTAGACAGATTTACCTCTACTAACGGTCATATCTGATTAGGCCCTCAAGATTGGAGAGAATCTTTTAGTGCTAACATCTAGCCTTAATCAGACCTACGTACCAATGTATGGGGAACCAAGAGAAGCTTAGCGCAAAGGTTCGAGTCAAGGATTTAAGGATTTCATCATTGGGATTATGTTTTCAATTCAGAGGGCTTCTGTATAATGCTTACCTCACATAAACAAATAGCATTGATCTATTATTCATTTTCCTGGCAACGCAGCAAACCCAATTTTTGCTGTTGTTGGTTTTAGTGATGCTGCCTCTTTTGAAACTACAATTTGTGGGAGAGATTATGTGTGGTCTGATGTAGTGTGGCGTGGCATTAATGTGCTGTAATAACAATAGCAGTGGTGTGTGCTGCTGAGGGAGCCAGGCGCTGGCAGCCGGCTGAGACTCAGCTCAGACTAAAAATGGCAGGCACGGTGGTTGCCATATCCACAAGATAGGGAAACCATGGCAACAGCGATGCAGGGCAACAGCATGCACTGAGCAGCCTAGTGTAATGCCCTAGCCTGGGAGGGGAGTGTGGAACCCTGCTAGTCTGTTTATTAGCCTAAAACACCAGCGAATAGCAATATACCACGCAAGACAAACAAAATATTTACTATTATTATTACTGACACTACTATAGTCAAGACAAGCAAACAGCTATCAGTGTATATTATACATAATATGCAGCAGATATTCATTGTTAGTAGCTTAGTGGACCACAAATCTCAATCTATTATTCAATGCACAGGAATCCTTTAGTATTACTAATATTATTACTATTAATATTGCCATTACTATTACAATTACAGTGTATAATGTAAACAATATGCAGTGGACACAAAAGCAGTAAGAAATCCTGGTCCAACCATGTTTTTCTGTATTTCTATCGTAAAGAATGTAATGTATTTACAGTACTGTGAGAAGACAATCATTTTCCAATCAAATAAAAGAAGCATCTGGTGTTCTGAACTGGCCGCACTTAACCACCAAGGCCCAGACCTTAACCACACTGAATGTGTTTGGGACAGGCTTGTTAAAGCTAAATAAAACTTAAAACTTTTACTAAAATGAAAATGAGCAGGAAAAATGTGCTCATTGTAATAAAACCGAAAACAGTTTTCAAAAGCTCTAAATCAAAACTACAGCATCCACAGCAGAACGGACTAAAATGAAATGGAATTATTGCAGAAAAAAATAACTTTTAGTTTTAGATAAAGACTAATCAACTACCCTTAAGACTCACTGAAATCAAGCTGCAATCAAAAACAGTGGCGCGGTGGGTAGCGCTGTCACCTTATAGCAAGGAGGGCCTGGGTTTGAGTCCCTGGCTGGATGACTGGGGTCCTCTCTGTGTGGAGTTTGCATGTTCTCCCCGTTTCTTCGTGGGTTTCCTCTGGGTTCTCCGGTTTCCTCCCACAATCCAAAGACATGCAGTCAGGCTGTTTGGACATGCTGAATTGCCCCTGGGTGTAAGTGAATGTGTCTTTCTGTCTGCCCTGTGATGGACTGGCAACATGTTCAGGGTGTATCCTGCCTTTTGCCCAATGGCTGCTGGGATAGGCTCCAGCATCCCCCCCCCCCCCCCTCACAACTATACTAACCTTGGTTTGGGATTATTTAGATTGTGAGAAACAGAAAATACAACCAGCTGCTAAGACTGAACTTTGGAGGTGTGGAAAAACATCCATGCAGGTTTCTTTGAAAGGAAGTGAAAGGAAGTCCACTAAAAAGAATGGAAGCTGTAATAAAAGCAAAAAATGGACACACTAAATACTCAAAAATCTGCTATTATATTTAGTTGTTGTGGCTTCTGTATGATTTTCTGTATGTTTTTTTCCTGATGTTGACAAATGAATAATTTGTGTTTAATGAAAAGGTGGTCTCTGACTTTTTTCTTCATCTTTTAAGATTAAGTGACCCTTATTAGTCCCACAATGGGGAAATTTTACCTCTGCATTTAACCCATCCGTGAAGTGAAACACCACATACACTCTAGGGGGCAGTGAGCACACTTGCCCAGAGCGGTGGGCAGCCCAATCCGCAGCGCCCAGGGAGCAGTTGGGGGTTAGGTGCCTTGCTCAGAACACCTCAGTCATGTGTTGTCATCTCTGGGGATCGAACCGGTGACCTTCCGGTCATGAGGCTGGTTCCTTAACCTCCAGCCAATGACTGCCCATGACTGCCACCCCAAGAGGGGCCAATTTTAGTATATGTGCTGCCGTAGCGAGTTTTAGTTTTAGTTTGGACTGATGTTAGATTTGGCGCAAGTTAATAAATAATAGTGGTTATGATTTCCATATTTACTGATACTGTTGGACCAATATGATCTTGCTGTGTTCTCACCATATGTTGAGTCATGCATGTGGGGACGAGTTCCCCTACACAGGACACAGGAGAGCGCAACTACACTGTGCCTTATCAGACATCTGGGTAGTGCTAGCAAATATTTCTTCCAAATAACCCAGGGCTGCTTGTGTACAGTTAATGTATAATGCATGTTAAATAACTGCTTGAAATGCATGCCTTAAAGGGCCCATACGATAAAAAAAACAAGCATTGTTAACTATTCAAACTGTACTATTCATTCCCCAGTCCAAACCGTTCATGCATGGAAAGTTTTAAAAACAGCTCTACTTATTGGTTTTGTGATACCATCACAGTGCATGGATGATTTTTAAGTATCTTCTTTATTTTTGTGCTCATAAGGTTATTTCAATCCTACAGTTTAATGTTACATTATCAGTATATTTTATATATAAATACAATATAATGTACATTTTCATGTATTAATGATAACTCTTGTGTAGTATGCTGAATGCTGTGAAGTAAGTCAGCCAATAGTATCCAGAATACACTAGTCTCCCCAGTGGATCACAGTCAGGTGACAGCAACCAACGTGACACACCTACGCCTCCTTGAGCAACATGCACTTTGCTCTTTCACTTATTAAACAGAGTTGCTGCCTTGTTTCATCAAGCAGACTACAGATGTTTATTACAGTGCTGTATGGAGGTAAGTGCTGCTTTTAATTTCTTTTATGTGTGAAGTACATCATTTAATTCAAGAGGAAAATGTACTTTATATGTCCGAAAGCTTGCAGACATCTACTCATAACAGTGTTTCTTCTGAAACATAGGTTTTAATAGGGAGTTTGTGTTCTATTTGCTACAGTAAAAGCTTTTACTCTTTTGGGATTTTTTTTTCTTTCACTAGATGTGACAACATTGCTATGAGGATTTGATTGCATTCAGCTACAAGAGAATTAGTACGGTCAGGTACTGATGTTGGATGATGAGTTCTGGATCACAAAGGCCGCTCCAGCTCATCCTAAAGATATTAGACAGAGCTCTATCACTGCAGAGAACTCAAGCCCAATGCTCTGAGGCTTTATACCCCTCTAGCCTATGCTTGGCATTGAACTCATTGACATTAGGCTTATGTGCGGCTGCTCAAGTGTGATGCTTTTATGGAGATTATAGAAGCTGTTTGTGTGCAGTTTGTGGGTGCACCTTAGATGAATTCACCTTTTAGACATTGAGGGCTGATATACTAAGGCTCATACATCTGGCCCCTAGTGTATAATGTGACTTTAATGAACTTTAATATGGATGTACAGTGTTTGCCTGTAATCTACAGATAAACAAAGAAGCCTCTTCAACATTCAGTGCAAAACGGTGGCCCTTTTAACCTGCATGAAAGTGAAGTGCAGCTGTGAACATGAAGGTATGGCTCGTGTGCATGTTCAAGGTGTTTAGGTTAATGTATTTTCATCATAGACCTCATCATAAACCAGCTAATGGTCCTTATTGTTTTGTGTAGGCGTATGATTATGATAATGATTATAACTTTTGACAATTTCTGTGTCCATTCCAGCTGAGATAGACCTGGCAAATTTAAACGGCCAGGTGATGAATCTGCAATGCCACAGTGGTGGACCAGCCTCAGACGTCCTAAGTCAAAGAGAAGTATACATTCTCATCAACGTCAGACGTAAGAAACTGACAAAGCCCTTATAAACAGACCAGATTGCCACAAACTTCATTCCAGCCTTTGTTAATGAGTATAGATGGTTCGTGCATTGCTTTGCTTTCTCTGCAGGGAGCAGCGATCCGTCAGATCCAGTACATACTTCACTGCTTCACAACTGTGATTTGAATGACCCGCTGGTCCTGGGTAGGTTTCACTGTAGACTCAAATGAGCAATATTGTTTTATTACATTTCTGCTAGAGGTGTAAGAAGATGAATTGCTGTGAACCGATCTGAAGGGTGAGGTTCAACTGAATTGATTTTGGAATGTCAGAATCGAGTATGATGTTACAATTAGGCCTGTACCCAGTGACGATTAACCAAGTTACCATGGTAATAGTCTCCAGTGATAGTAAAAACTTGTTTAAAAAAAAAAGGCAATAATTTATTGACTTGCTTCATGCAAACCTTAGCAAGACACTAGTGTTCCCCTCTGCAAGCACAACTGAACTTTAAAACATGTTGGGTGATGTGATATCTGTACCTAACATAGATACGTTCTAGAAATGCAGCTGCGCTGGTAAAACCTGCTTGGTGTGGCCTGTAAATGCCTGTACAAAAAACATCGGTATGGTACGGTGTGCATATTGAGACATCCTCACAGCACAACTTCACTTCTCCAGAAAAACAAATACATAAAAACATGTCTCGGCTCTCGTACATCAGGTGAAATGGGTCATTTCGAGGGGCCTCAGGGGAAATGGATTCAGAGAAGAAGGAATAAGGCAAAATGGGACACAAACTATCAAGTCTGTTTAGTATTCACAATTCCGTTCTTTCTTACTGGAGTAAATGCAGTTGAGTCAGGACCACTTTGTCAAAGAAAATATTTGTTTATATTAGAAGTTGGTTATATTTGGCGGTATGGCTCTGTTCTGTTCTTTGCATACGTTGAAAGCCTAATGCAGGGAGACAAAGATGACCTTACGACAACAACTTTTATTGAACTGTGCTATTATTTTATTCTTGTACTTCACAAACATTAAGCATTAAGCTTCAACTCACACACTATCACTGCATTTGCTCTTGCACCCACTTCAAGGTTGGAGGCTGTTAAAAAATCACCAGACGAAAAAGTAAAGCAGGAAGGAGGAAACCCATCACCCTCCAGCCTAGTTTAATCATTTACCATGGTTCTTTTCCATTTTGTTACCTACACAAGCCAGTTATGATATCATTCAGTTACGCAGAAGCTCATTTCTTATCTAAACTAAATAACTTTCTTAACTAAATAACTAAATAAAGGCTTTTTTCTAATAAAAGATTTATGTAGGATTTTTATTGTCTGTATTTCAATACTATGTCAATAGTTCCTCCAGTGTATTTAAATGGATCCTAAAGCTAATCATAATCAAATTGACTTCAGAGATGTGTGCTCCTAATTGTTGTCTCTCCTGAAACTATTTCACATTTGTAGCTAAATTACAGAATGAAGAAACCGAGAGGAAGCAATGTGCATCTGGTGAATTGAGCAGGTCAAGCAGGACGTTGACCTCATCAGTGTCCAATCAGAGTAAGTACAGTAAATCTCTCACTGTAATGTGTGTAGTACCACTAGTCTAAACTCTGCAACTAATGCTTTCATCTACCACCCTCAGTCACAGCCAACAGCTGGAGTTTTCCTGTGTTTCAGGCAAGCCAAGAATCTTCAGACGAATCCGCTTCTCAAGTGCATCGACTCATCAGACCAGCTCTGACTAATAACACATTCTAACAGCAGTTTCTCTTAGTCCTGATCATAAACCCAAACTCTAGAATGTGAATTCAAAGTTGTGTTTAACTTTTCAAACTTTTCCATATGACTGTATTCATTTGCCTTTGCAGAGTAGAAACCCTGGGTTAATCTTTTGGCACAGGGCTGTGGATAAATTTGATAGGACAAGGATTGGGTCAAATGGAGCACAACCAGTGAAAGGTAGTATCTAGAACAAGGGAACAGATTTCAAGGGATTTGGAGGGATTTCAAGATTACTACATGATTACAACATGTCCATACTGATGGGGCAACTCAGCAATGAAGTCCGGTGACCCTCTTTGTGTGTCTCACTTCTCTGAGTTAGTCATGCTGTAAATAGATATGCATTTCTTCTTCTTTCTAGAAGAAGAATTTTTGTACAAAATATGGTAAATTATAAGTGGAATTACGGAAAACAATCATGAGCACAAATCAGAAGGATAAGCGGCTTAGAAGATGCGTGTGAGGAGATGTGTTTAGTAGTTTCACTGTACTTGTATTTACAAAAGCACCTCTATGTTAGAATGATAGTTTGCACAGCATTCAGAAAACCAGAATAGACAAAAGTGTGTAAATCCAGCACTAAGTCAGTGGAACAGATGGGCCTGCCTGAAAATAAACCACTGCATCACACATCACAGGCTGAAATCCGTCTGGGATATAGCACACATTCACTGTGTGTGTTGAGCTTATCTTTACATGTATGTGTTGAACGTGTTTATGAGCTTTGCCTCTGAAGATATTATGTGCAGTGTGTGCTTGTATCCTTTGTGCTATTACAAATAATGGGTATTAAAAAGAGACACAGCAGCAGACTTCTCATTCCAGCAGACCCTACCAGAATACCACTGTATACATCAATGCAATTTATTCATAAGGCATTTACTTTAGATGACATGAATAATAAATGGCAACACTTACTGGAGGAAGGGCCTCTTCTAATGGAGGTATTAGTCTTCCATTCCTTCTATCCCCATAAAATTCCCCCTTGGCACAAAATTAGACCCAGTAAACCATTGACCGCTGTGTTTACCCCCCGTTGAGAACTGGACATGCGTATTTAAGCTCACTCAAGTGCTGTCCTCTCAGGTATTGCAGCTGTCTGTGTTGTAATGGAGAGAGCCAGGACAGAAATAGGTATGATAACAGGCAGCCCACGCACCCGCCACCCTGCACCCCCCAGGAAAAACAGCATGACAACCTGTTGACAAAAATGTAAACGGCTCAATCTCCAAATGCTTGTACCTGTTAAACCGACAGCAAGAACAGAAGGCAAACAAGGACTTTGACATCGACCACAGCAGCAGCAGCGGTCGAAAGGTATGTCAAGTGGCTGGACAGCCTGGCCGTGACAAGTGGTCCCACTCTTTTGGTTAATCTAGGAGATAAAGGGGTAAGACAGAAGGCAGCCATGAGACCTTTCTACGGTCTATACCACTTCAGTAGCAGCACATCGCTGGAGAACTGATACAGGGAGCGAGGATTACTCCAGCTGACCCTTCCCAATCTGTCCTCGGTCTGCTGTCCTGGTGGAATACTCTACTTCCAGCATCAGCCAGCCTCTGGGGAGCAGCTTAATGAGTACACAGCACACTTCTGTAGATTATCACCCAGAATGGCTTTCATAAAGATGCAGCATCTGTCCTGCCAGTGATGTGTGAGTGGTCTGCAAATACATCCATATATTGGTAGGTATTTTAGAGCCTGTGCTGAAATCAAACCCAAAGCATTTGCCATAACTAGGTAATACACCTTTTTGTAGTGTGTCTTTCAGTCCTCAGTTCTATTTCTTTTTCTCATAGATTTCTGAAGTCATGTGTCATTTTGTATCTGGCAACATGCCCATATTAGTTCAAATTAGTTTGAACTGCAGTCCCACCAAAAAAAAAAAGTATGACTTTAGATATTTACAAGGATTTTCTTATGATCTATTTAAATGCAAGGCATTAACTGAGATAGTAATAAGCTAAATATACACTCAACGGCCACTTTATTAGGTACAGTTGCTTGTTAACACAAATAGCTAATCAGCCAATCACACGGCCGCAACTCAGTGCATTTAGGCATGTAGAGGTGGTCAAAACAACTTGCTGAAGTGCAGACCGAGCATCAGAATGGGGAAGAAAGGGGATTTAAGGGACTTTGAACGTGGCGTGGTTGTTGGTGCCAGACGGGCTGGTCTGAGTATTTCAGAAACTGCTGATCTACTGGGATTTTCACGCAGAACCACCTCTGGGGTTTACAGAGAACGGTCCGGAAAAGAGGAAATATCCAGTGAGCGGTCAGTTGTGTGGACGAAAATGCCTTGTTGATGTGAGAGGTCAGAGGAGAACGGGCAGACTGGTTCCAGATGATAGAAAGGCAGCAGGAACTCAAATAACCAACCAAAATCTCTGAGGAACGTTTCCAACACCTTGTTGAAAGTGTGGCATGAAGAATTAAGGCAGTTCTGAAGGCAAAAGGGGGTCCAACCTGTTACTGTACCTAATAAAGTGACCGGTGAGTGTATACAAATAATAGCATAATGGGGTACTTTCTATTGGGTGGCAGCTATTCTAAACCCTAATTATCCCTAAATTTCAACTTGTGAATATAATGTTACACAACTTACAATTTCGTTATATTTTTAAGTTTTTTTAAAGATCTTTATTTCTTTTAAAATGTAAATATTTAGATTTATCATGAATTTCATTTTTACATTAAAAACTCTTGCTGCTATTCCAGGTTTTTATGTCACTACTGAAACTTTTTTGTCCATAGGCAGAGCCTCATTTTAGCCATACCCCTGCATTTTAGAGCAGGAAGTGAGTCTGCATCCCTGTCTCTCTTGGCCACATAGTGAGCAGCTAGATCCCATTGTTTTGAGGTAAATGTGTCTCAAAGCTTAAAACTCAATCACATTAAAAATTGTCAATTCAAAAACACATATTTACTGCAGTTAAGTAAACATATTTGTGTTTTAATGAAAATAATATGTGTAAAACTGTTCAAAGCTGTGTTTGCTGGTAATATACATTTTGAATATGTATATGTTGTAAAAATTGTCACTACTAAAATATTTGGTAAAGATTTGGAAAAGATATGTCTGTAGTTGGTTTAAGTATAGGGTGTATTGATATAAGAGTTGTGTGGTGATCAGGCAGTGGAGTATGAGGATAGTGATACAGGCATTAGAGCATCTGTTCTCTCCACTTACTTAACTGTGTTTATTCATTACAGCAGGACAGCCATAGGGCAATGCAATGGACACTGACCCGTGAAAGAAATGCGGTGTTGTGCTCTGGTTTACTAGCATACAGCCCTTAGAGCCACTCCTAAAAAACATCAGTTCACACAAAATATTGATAATTGTTACATTTTAATTTGAGCAAAAGGTTTAAATTGTTGAAACGGCCAGTGAACAACTGTCCAACCAGGACTTTATTTCCTCGGTGGTATCTAGGCAAAGACAAATAAATAAGCTCTCCCACTGGTTACGACTTCAGGAGCTAGACTGAAGACCTAATGTGTCAGATTTTTATTAAAAGGTGGGTCCAATTTCATGAGTCACTTAAGTCACTTCTGCAAGGTCTGTGAACCGAATTTCAGAAGACTGAGTACAGTATGTGAAATGTCAATAAAAACAGAAAACAGTGATTACTAAATTCTGATTGAGTGTATTAAATTGAAAACAGGGTCACACTTTACTGTAACTGTCCCCTATCTACAGATATACTACATATATATATATATATATATATATATATATATATATATATATATATATTGCTTTGCGAAAGTTTTAGACATCTAAGCAAATTCTTAACAACTTACCTCAGCAGTGAGTTTATCACAATATACATTACAATAAAGTCGTATTCATAATTCAAATAAACATAAAAACAATAAAAAGTAACAAGAATTTCTTGGGTCCATATTTTTCCTTGACACCTTCACAGCCGCCACAGAGACTTGTTAATATCATCAATGACATCATGAGCACAACTTAATGAAGCACTGATTGGTCAAACCAGGAGCTGCTTTTTAACTACATATAATACTGGGGCTTCCTCGAGGAGAGGCTTGAAAATGGTTAAACAAACACACTGACATCCAGAAAATCACTATATATATATATATATATATATATATAGTGATTTTCTTATATATATATATATGAATCATTATGAATTAATATTCTATAAATTTTGTTTATTCAAATATTAACACTTTTCTCAGTAAATAAACACAAACTACACAAATAAATATGTTTTGAAAATGTGTCTTGGGTGCCTAAGACTTTCGCACAGTACTGTATGTATGTGTATATATATATATATATATATATATATATATATATATATATATATTTTTTTTTTTTTTTTTTTTTTTTTTTTTTTTTGCAGTTATTACAAATACACAAAACTGTTTTCTGGTGATAAGATTTTGGGGGTGGAGATTTTGGGTTGAAGGTAAGCTTAGGGTTTGACTTAATAAAATGTTATTAGTGAATTCTTAATTAATTGTAATTAATTACAGACATGATGTCTACAAAACATCTACAGTGGATTTGTGTCATGTTGTTGGAAACACTCACGGTACAAAAACATAATATTTGATACTTATTACTTTTTTGTAAATACACACTTATTCCAAAATTGATGTCTACAGTATTGAATGCATTTACCACTGTGTTACATCACCACTGTGTTACATCACCATGTACTTTTAACAACACGTTAACTGTTTGGGGACTGAAGACACCAATTGATCCAGTTTTGAAAGTGGAATTTTCTTCTTTTCATTCTTCAGCTGCACAACACTATAGGGCCCTTATTGATGTGCCACAAAGTTTTAACAGGAGACAGACAAGCCATTCTAGCACCTGCACTCTCTACCTAGCAGCCATGCAGGTAGATACATGCAGAATGTTGTTGTCATGTTGAAATAAACGAAGTTGTCCATGAATAAAATGGCATCTAAAGAGCAACATTTGTTGCTCCAAAATGTGTATATATCTTTGAGTTAGTGGTGCTTTCATATATGCATGTTTCCCATGCTGTTGACACTAATATACCCCTACACAACGACAGATTCTAGCTTATGAACTTTACACTAGCGCTAGTCTGAATGGTCCTTTATTTCTTAGGCCTATAAACAACGATGTCCATTATTTGTATAAACAATTTGAAAGGTCGACTCGTCAGACCACCACACGTTCCACCGTACATGAGTTCATTTCAGATGAGCTTGAGCCCCTTGAATTTATGAGCATTTCTAGATGTTGTTGACATGTGGCTTCCACATTTCCACTCAGTCATTTTAAACTTTTAATATCAAACCACCTACAGACAGCCTGTACATGTTTTACGTCATCCTATTTATTCGTAACTTTTATTTTTGTGTTAGTTCTCCTTAGTTCTTTATCTCTTTTTATTTACTGATTTATTTCCTCTCATTTTATTTTTAATAGTTTTTTATCATTACTTTTTTAAATTTGTAATATTGTGTTATTACCTTACTAATTTCTTATCTACTTTTGATCTTAATTTCTTACCATTTAAATCTCAAGTTCTATTTTTAGCTACTTTTATCTTTTATTCACTGTTATTTTAAACTTTCTTTTATTTTAAAATGATTCAATGTAGTTATTATGGATCATGTCAATCCCTGTTTTTGTAAATGCTCGGCTACATTGAAAATGAGGGTTGCCCTCAATGTACTTCCGAGTCAAAATAAAGGTTGATTGATTGATTGATTGACATTTGCACAGTACAGTCTTAACGTGCCTTTGTGGATGCAGCGATGAACAATGTTGATTGACAGCAGTTTTATGAAGGTATTCCTAAGCCCATGTAATGATATCCATCATAGAAGCTTGTCAGTTTTTTATGCAGTGCCATCTGAGGGATGGAGCGCAGGCATTCAGATGCGGTTTTGGCCTTTTCCTCTACGCACATAGATTTCTCCAGATTCCTTCAGTCTTTAGAACATAAAGAGGGTGAAATCCTCAACGCTCCTTTTATATATAGATTACACCATGTCTTTGGAATGGTTTCAGATGTTTTCTGAACACTGCATAGCGTTCCTTGTCCTAGATGACCCCTGTCCCAATATTTTTAGGACCTGTTGCGGACATCAATTTTACAATGAGTGAATATTTACCCAAAAAATAAAAAACAATGAAGTTGATAAAACATTATATGTCTGGTTTAAATGCAGTTAAAAATAGATTTATAAATCATTGCTTTCTGTTTTTATTTACATTCCTGTTCGTTTCAATTGCAGTGGAAAATGAGTTTTCAAACTCACTCCGTGGTCGTTTTACGAGTTTTGAAATGGTGGACATGCATTTTGTTACTTGCTGGTTTAGGTCGTGAAAACGCAGTGGGATTATAGGGTCAGCAGTGGACTGACGCAGATGATGAGAGCTAAGATAACACTGAGAAGTTTGTGTTCATTTGAATAACTGAACTTTCCATTAAACATATTAACAGAAGAATTACATGAGCACAACTGCCAGGCAGTGACAGCGAGAAACTGTGATATTAAGCTTACAAATCGTTTGCTTTGCTTTGTCAATACGGATTTTAAATGTATTCTGAATATGCCACTTTTTATATTCTACAGAACACATTTAGTACATTGTATTCAGTATTTAGCTGTATTCAGTATTTAGAGGTTGTGGGGAGAACCGTGTAACCTGGTGATGGTGTAAATTGTAGGGCTGTGGTTTGTTGTAAGGCGTTATATGATTGTCTTGTTGTCTGTGAAAGATCCCAGAGAAATCATACTGTATCATACTCTATAGTACTGTAATTATCCTAAATTATTCACACAGCAACCTGCACAAGATTAACTGAACATATATTAGGAAAATATTAAGAATGTATGAAAAAAATGTACATCATAGGTGAATGTTAAGACAGTAAGTGTGATTGTAATTACACAAAATTTCCTCATATACAATTTTTTCCCTCTTTTATTGACATTTGAGCAGTTCAAGTCCATTGAATGACCTGAAATGGTACAGTGAGCAGTAACATGCCAGAGATAAAAAAAACAAATGATAAAAAACATAAATGTGAGGAAGCTAAAATAACCAACTGATTTAAAATACGTGACACTAGGATAAAAAGCATAAACTACATTTTTATGAACTCATTGTATGTCCAGCTCCTGCAGTTGGTCCAGATTTTTCATTACACACTTGTATAATTTAAGAATAGCTCAGAGAGTTCAGTTCTCACCGTGGTCCCTGAATAATAAACCTTAGGACGTAATGTTATTGTTGTAATTTACAAAAGGAATTTAATGATGCTGTGGGACGGGGCGACGATGTGAGTCGTATTTTTTCTATTTTACTGCTTCAGGCTTTCACATCCTTTCCTCCAGCAGCATCCTCCATGTGTTTGCTGGGCTGTTTCTTGCCGACGTGCTGCTCAGTGGCAGGCGTCTGGTTATCTGCTCCATTGTTTAACAGCGTGTGTTTGCTGAAGGCCTGGCTTTCTTTATGTGTCTGCTGTGTTTGGGCCAGACCCTCTTCATCTCTCTCAGCTCTCTCTCTCTCAGAGCTGAATTTACTCAGCCTGTCTCTCATCTCCTTCAGCCTCTGCTCTACTGTCTGCTGCTGGAGCTTTACCATCACCACCTGCTCCTGAGAGAGAGAGAGAGAGAGAGAGAGAGAGAGAGAGAGAGAGAGAGAGAGAGAGAGAGAGAGAATGAAAAAGGAAGAGAGAAAAAGAAACACAGAGTGAGAGAGAGAGAGAAATATGTGGAGAGAGAGAGAGAAAAGAGTGAAGGATAGAAGGAGACAGAGATGACAGGCAGATGGAAAAAGAGAAGCAATGACAGAAGAGAGAGAAAGAGGGATAGACGAGGAAATGAAGCGAGAGGAAGTAAGACAGTTCACAGACAAAGAAGAGACAAAGGGCAAAGACAGGTCAAAAGAAAGAAAGACAGAAACAAATTAAGAGAGAAACAGGAACAGAGAAGGAAATTAAAGAAAGAGATGAGAAGAGAGAGACAATGACTAAGGAGAGTGAAAAGGAGATGGACAGACAATCAGAGAGACAGAGTGGCGAAAAGAGAGAAGGAAAAAGAGACAATGACAGAAGAGAGAGAAAAAATAAAAAGAGAGACAGAAAGAGAAGAAGAGAGAGGCAGAGATGGGAAGAGAGAGAGAGCGATGAGGAGGGAGCGAGAAAGATAGGTGGGAAGATAAAAGGCAGGACAGAGAGAGAGAGAGAGGGTGAATGTGAGAAAGAGTGAGTGAACATCAGTTTGGAGAGAGGCCAAGATTAAGCATGAAAGTGAGAAAAAAATCACAAGAGAGTGAGAGAACAAGAGCGAGCACGAAATTGAGCGCAAAGGGAAGTGAGCTTGTCGATTCATCAACACCCAGCTGACATTACAGTCCAAAAATACCCTCATCAGCAAAGCTCTGGAGAAAAAGGAGTGAAGAGAAGGACTGTGGGTCCAGACTGACCCGGCGCTGGGTCACACCTAAAGGCTCAGAGAAGAGTAGCTGATTACCTGTAGGCCTTTGTTGAGCTGAGCCTGGCTCTGCTCCAGCGAGCTGTGCGTGTGTGTTTTGTGGTGCAGCTGAGAGCTGAGCTGCTGGTAAACCTCATTAAGGTGCTCTATTTCCTGCTCCACACAAAGCATCTAAAGCAAATACATCAACCCCCTAGTCAGACATACACATACAGAAGGGGCATCAATACACAAAAGCACACGAAGCGCTCTGTACATGGACTCTGTTCAGCGAAAGCCTCACCTGCACCGGCATTTTAAGGGTATTTTGGCCAGAACCTGAAATAAAGAACAAACAAAAGTGCTGACTAATTGCATTTTAAGGGGTCCAAATCATAGAAACCTGATTTTCTCTCACTTTCTTGGTATGCAAACACAGTTAAAGCTTAACTGTTATGTCTAAATTAATTGTTGTTATCAGAACAATCAACTCATTTATATAAAACGGCCTTTTTTTGTTAGCCTTGAGCCCCACCCATTCAAGCTTTTTAAAGGGGGAACAATACAGGTCAGACAATCAATTACATTCACTTCGAATTTATTTGTGTAGCGCCTGTTGAAAACCAATGTCGCAAAGCAATTTCATCAAATATCCAAGTCCTTGACCAATCAGAACAGATGATATTTACATACATCAGCCTCAAAGGCACAGTAACAAAAAGAGCCTGTTTAATTCTGAGGCATAACCTCCTCTTTCCCAGTGTACTGGGACGTTTCTTTCCAGGTATTTTAGCTCTATAGAAGTCCTATTCCTTGTATTGGCTGATCCTTTACTGTAATGTTTTCTTCTTCATCTTGTCATAAACAAAAACAAATACGGCAGCTTGCGAGAAAGGCACTGCCTCGAAGGCCAAATCAAACACTATTTCTAAACTATCCTGCGTTTATTTTAGAAATGGTTTTGCATCTCTGTCCTTCTAAATATTCCTCTTGTGAAAGAAAAAAAAATAGTAGATTTTTATTTCTACAGACATAAATGTTGAGATGAATTTAAATTGTACAGTAATCTGGACATTTGGACTCGGTGTAGTAAATGAAGCTTTGATTAGTATAACAGACTCATGCCTTACAAACCGCAGCCCTTCAGGATTTTTGTTTACTTTGTTGAAAGCAGAATCTAATGTGTATTTAAGAGCAACAGTCCACGAAATTCAGCGAATTTGGGGATAATACTGTTTATTGTCCAGTATACTGGATATTGGAATTAGGCATATAATTACATTTACTGCATTTGGCAGACACTCTTAAACAGAGCGACTTAAAATTTGTTCATTTTTTACACAGGTAGGCGAAGGTGGTGTTAGGAGTCTTGCCCAAGGACTCTTATTGGTATAGTGTAGGGGGCCTGCCCAGGCAGAGATTGAACCCCAGTCTCCAGCATAGAAGGCAGAGGTGTTAATCACTACACTAACCAACCAGCATATAGTAACTGCAAGATTTAAAAGAAAATTATAATATTATCATCAGGGTAACAGACACAAACTAAACTGTCTATTACACTGTGCTAGTATGTAAAGTGTATATAATATATTTAATATTTATGTAATATGTAATATAGGCTTTGTAATGATTTCTTACGATGTTCATCAATGACCTTGACTGATTCAACCATTTGTTAATTTTACATATAGTAATGTAGATCAGAGTATATGCTTTATTTTAAAAAGCTATTTGATTATTTTTATGATGTAAAAATTATTCAATATTTTAGCAGCAGTTCATGCAGAACCTTTGGTAGGTCCAAACATTTTTCATGCAACTGTACATACAGTAAACGCACAAAAGGTTCAGTTCCTGAAAAAAGAAAAGGTTTTTTTTATTATGGTGGTGATAATAAATGTGTTCATGCTTCAGAAGTCTCACATTTCATATGCCTAGGTCAAAATTTATACTGGACACTGAATATTATATGCATCCTAGTAAACAAAACAAAAAATAATTCACATATGTTACTTAATACCCAGCAGAGAACACATTTTATAATAAAATAACGTTTTCAAAGTATCCAGTCTCAGGATTGAGAAGGTTATAGAGTGGTCATGTAAACGAGAGTTATGACTATTATTGGTACATAAACCCAAGAGAAAAAATACAAGACAAATGTGGACAAGGGCGCTATACGTTTACTGCATTTTTAATGCCAGTATCTTTACATTTTGTGACCTCTTTATGTGTGTATAATGAGCTATGATGTCTTACTCTCTGTAGCTTTGTTTGCTGGAGGTGGTTTCAGTTCCAGAAGGAGCTGCTCCAGTTTGAAGTATTTATACCTCTGGAGCCTGTGATCAATGAACAAGATGAGTGCATGAACATACATGTAACGGTAGCAGATGTATTCCTTGGCCACTTTATTGGAAACACCTACAAATATCTTGCAGGTCCACCTTGCTGATTTAGATCTTCTGTTGATGAGTTTTAGCCATCCTTTAGTGTTCTAGTGGTCAAAGCTGCTCTTGGCTCTTGGCAGTGTCACTGCTCCATTAAAAATGGTCCACTAACTAAATGTCTGGTTAACAGTTTATATTGAGCACTCAACTATATGTATGTATAATGGGGGCAGTCATGGGCTGGAGGTTAGGGAACCAGCCTCATGACCAGAAGGTCGCCAGTTCGATCCCCAGAGCCGACAGCACATGACTGAGGTATCCTTGAGCAAGACACCTAACCCCCAACTGCTCCCCGGGTGCTACGGATTGGGCTGCCCACCACTCTGGGCAAGTGTGCTGACTGCCCCTAGTGTGCTCACTAGAGTGTATGTGGTGTTTCACTTCATGGATGGGTTAAATGCAGAGGTGAAATTTCCCCGTTGTGGGACTAATAAGGGTCACTTATTTTTTTATTATTTTTTGAGAGCTCAATTGGAAAAATGGACATGCACACAAAAAGCAGACAACTGTGCATCATCAGTATTGTTTTTTTTTTCAGCAGCACAGTGTTTGCTTAGTGTTTAGTTAAAGTCATCTCTCTAAAATAGCTTTTCTGTTGTCTTTATTTATTACCATGATTTTAAAAAAGCAAGTAATCCAAAAGTAATGGAAAGTAATTATGCCACTTTAATGCAGTAATCCTTTGGCTTACATTTCTTAACAGTTAATCATCAATCTGTACTGGAATATATTTTTAAAGCAATTCTCTGAACCCTGGAGGTCGTACCTTTAGATTATGGATCTATGAGCACCTGTAAGTCGCCAGTGAGCATAAGTACAACGCAGGTGTTTCAAAAAAAGTGGGGTTTATTATGCAAATGTGGGTGGAGAACAAACCTTTCTGACAGGAGCGTCTGAGTGAAATGAGTTTCAGTAGGAACTTTAACACTGAGGAAGTCGTCCACTAATGTTCCAAATGCAAGCTGTGAACTCTCTTCATCCACCTGAAACCAAATATCAGAACATGTTTCTCTGTAGGTTTTTTAGGTGAGTTTACAATGTCTCACAGTTGGTGTCCCTACCTTTCCCTTCTGCTGTTCCTGAGTGAAGGAAAGATGGAATAGCTGCGTGCTCAGGGCAGATATGGCCAGATGGAGGGATTTGATGAAGGCTTGAGGAGCAGAGTCTGGAAGTGAGAAATTAGCTTCATTAGATGACTCAGCAATGAGTTCTTAATGCGGATTAATCACACCAGTGTGTACTTTCCATGTGCACTGCTTATGGCACTGTGTGATATAATTTTTTGTCCCAATACTGGCTTATCAGAAGGTGGACCAACCAGATACATGTATATTTATACTGTAATCACTCGTAACCCCTTGACTGCACATAAGTGACCTCTACTTAACTAACGATGTGACTCTTAACATTAACTGGCTGTACCAGTGATGATATAGGAGATTCATATTAAAGGGAGTGAGTTCTTGATTCCTGTTGATCATTGTAAAATAATAATAAATCCACCTTATTACAATATTCTGTGATAATAAAACATAAAAACGTCCAAGGGGTGCACAGTCTTTATAGGCATGGTAGGTGTGAATGTGTTCTATGTTAATAGAGAAGAAGAATTAGTCATTAGGCCTTTAGAAATGGTGTGTAAAAAAAATAAAAACAAGTTTAGCAGAGATCAGAGATCATGAGCTACTGTTTAACCAAAAATACATTTGTTTTACAAACATACTTAAACAAATAAAGAATAATAAATGATTCTGATTTTATTACAACTATAAATAAAGTGCTCAAGACATTAACCTGGAGGCTTTGTACCTGAACTAATGTAGGCCATAGAGTGAAGGAGGATGGAGACAAACTGTCCAGCATTTTGAAGTTTGCTCTCAAGAATGAACAGGATCTGGTTTGAGGTGTCGTAGTAAAACTCCTTGTTGCAGTAAGCCAGCACAGAGTCAGTGCAAGTGACCGGCAGTGCTTTAGCCAGCAGCAGCATGACAGCAGGGAAGGAGCCTGTCCTGTTCAGCAGCCGCACAACATGGCAACCAAACAGGAAGACTGCAAAGCTCCGTGGAGAGAGGTTGTCAAGGGCAACGGGGATCAGGTGCACTGGCTGCCCCTCCGCTGTGTCGTCAGGATTTGCTGGAGGGGAAGCAAGCAGACACACATCACAGAGCTAGATTCACCACGATTAGTATGAATTCACCATGAATTCAATCTCAAAACAAGCTGTATATAAACTACTGTAGTGTTTATGCTTGGCTTCCTGTGTCCTCCCACCTTCCACCCATATATATTGTTGTTTTTGCATTATGGTACAATACATTTTCAAAATAGAATTAGGAAACACACAACTTTAACGTTTATTTTTGCTTTTTTTTTTTTTTTTGGTAATTCCCAAATTGTATTTTATTTTTTTGTAATTTCAGCTGTTGTCATGTTAATGGGATTTTTTCTGCAAGTAATTTTCTTAGAAGACATAGGATAAATAACGAAAAAATACAAATGCACATATGGTTTTAGTCACAACTTTGAAACTGGGAAGTGAAATAGTTTATTAACTTACACAATGTATGGCCAAAAGTATGTGGACGTGCATATGAATATCACATGCATGAGTTTGTTGAACATTCCATTCCAAAACCATCCATGGGCATTAAAATGGAATCTATCTATAACATCTACAACTCTTCTGAGGAGGCCTTTTACAAGGCTTTGGGATGTGTCTGTGGGAATTTGTTCCCATTCAGTCAAAAGAGCATTTGTGAGGTCAGGCTCTGATGTTGCACGAGAAGAGTCTGGTTCACAGTCGACATTCCAATTCGTCCCAAAGGTTTTCAGTGGGGTTGAAGTCAGGGCTCTGTGCAGACTAATGGAGTTCCTCCATAGCAAGCTTGTCAAATTATGTCCACATGGACTTTGCTTTGTGCACAGAGGTACAGTAATGCTGAAACAGGTAAGGGCTTTCGCAAACTGTTCCCACAAAATTGGAAGCATATAATTGTCTAAAATGTCTTTGCATGTTGTAGCATCAACATTACTAAGGGGCATTTTGTATTTGTATTTGTGTCCTTTCTTTATAAGCATCTGGATTTGTTCTATAAGGTGTGATTTATATGATGGATTGCGACTACCATGAGCAGAACTTGAGGAGATGGCAGTGGGGAAATGTTGCATACACTGCATAGTGAGAATAGTTTCTGAGTAACTTCCATGAGCACTGGAACTTGACCAATACTTTTAATGAATATACAGTCATATGCAAAATTTGAACACTCCCTTTCAAATTCCATTTTTTTGTTGTTTTCCTCAGAGAAAATTAAGTAGCATATCCTCTTCAGGAAAAAAAAAAATCAATATGCCATTTTTGCAAATTGCAACATTGCAAATATTAGTACACAATTTCTATTTATTTGCCTAGTTTAGCATAATCATGTAACAAAGATGTTAAAAGTGTTATAACTTTTGCAAAGACTACATTTTATGTTTTATTTTTTCCCCCATTATGTCAAATTCAGAAAATTAACAGTAACGGTCCATTAAATTAGACAGAAATGTTCTCTGTATAACGTGTACAAATTTGCACTTGACTGCCAAATGACTGCCAATCTGACTATATAATTCCAGCAACATTCTCAGTCTTGCTCAACCTCTAGAACTAAACATACTCAGAGCTTCTTCTTCTACTGTGGGTCTGTTGTTGAGGGCTTGCAGGGACTGCTGTATGTCCAGTAGAGTTTTGGTAAGGGGGGTCAATGCCACCAGCTTGGCCAGGTCCTCCTCACTCACACAGGGAGCTGTGCTTGACCGGGGAACTGAGAGAATATAACACAAACCACCTATGATAAGCACACAGAGATAACAAATATACTGTGGGGGAAGCTAGATCTACACCTTTTTCCTACCTGGATCAGAGGAAGCTGCCTCTGTGTCAGGCCTTGCTTTCAGTTCACTCATATCAGCTGAAGAAATCTGTGGCCAGTGGTAATTTGTACACATTTGTTTTAGAAACTGAAAAGTAACAGTTATTTCTATTAGACACAAGTGCAAGTCTTTGTGTAGTGTTACTGAATGGTAACCTGAGTGTATCCAGTGTGAAGTTCACTCTCTCTGGTGTCTCTGCAGCTGCTGGTCACTGCACTGTTTTGCTGCTGATAGGCCTCTCCATTCAGCCTGCACAGTACTGCTTCTAATGACCGCTGCACAGACTCCATTAGACCCATCCATGGCTCCACTGCCATACACACACACACACACACACACACACACACACTGCTTTATACAATACCAGGATAAGAGGTTATGCATGACTCATGTGTGCTGTCACTGTCATATCACAACTTTGTTTCTCCAAATGGTAATTTTATAGGATATATATATATATATATATATATATATGTGTGTGTGTGTGTGTGTGTCACTACTTTTATGTAATAGTAACATGTCCTGTATGTATTATAAATACGTCACTATCTATATGTAATAAAAATAATAATACTATGTCCCAAATGTTTTATAAGTATGCAACTCAACAGGTGAGTTGCATTATGTATGTAACTTACCAGGTGAGATAAACATTTGAAATGATTAAAACAAACACACATCACCTCCTGTTGTGTCCCGTTAACAAATTTCAGGAGTTCACATATTTATATATGAAATTCGTACCTCGAATTGATTCTGTTTTAACTTGTGAGTTCCTGTCTATCATCTTCTTCCACTGGATCAGCTTCGAGGGCTCCATATTCTCCAAAGCGTCCTAAAGAAGCACCAGGCAATTATATATCAATTCCATTAACAAAAACAGTAGGATGCAATTGTTTTCAGAAGGCACTGAGGAGTGATTCTCGGCTGCCTCGTCTCTGTCTCTTACCCTCAGGGCATCAGTCTGCTGACACATATTCCTGTAGAACTCCTGCGTGTCTTTGCGATGCTTGGCCAACTGCGATGCCAGATGCAAATTCTGGTCTTCTAATTTATCATAGAGTGTTTTCACATTGAACTCTTCCAGCTCTATTAGTGCCTTCTTGTATCCTGTAGTGTTGATTTAAAACATGTTTTTGTTGAACACAGATTGGACAATGCAGTCATCAGTGAGTGTACGTTCGTCAAAGAAAAGTCTAAACACACCTGAATGAACATTTAATTGTCCATTACTGTGGAGTCTTTTTGATCTAGAGAATTATTTTTGAACACTCAAAATCTCTTACCAAACATGGCTGTGGCATCCCCTACAATCAAACTTAACTAAAGCATTTATATATATATATATATAATTTCTGAACCAACAAGCACTTTTCAGCAGCTAACAAGGTCTTAGTACATGTGGAACTTTAAGACTTTTGGAAAACCATCCCAGATGGACCCGTGTGTTGTTTTATAGATTTGGCATCTTACCTATTATTCTAAAATGTGCAAAATGGTAAAAATAAAGAAACCTCCCTTGAGTGGGCATATCCAGACTTTTGACCGGTACCATATCTATCCCACTTAGAACGGATTGGTCAGAGGTCATTGGTCAAATTTTTCTAAATTTCTGCATGATTAAATGGATAAGCTGTAAAAAAAAGTCATTTAGAGTGGTTCGATATTAAATGTGCCATTGTAGAAAAACTAAGCATTTAATGCCTCGAAATGGTACCTCACAGAAAGTCATTACACTAAATGGTTTCCCTTCAATTAATCATTTCACATCAAACCACAACTAAAAGACTTTCTACTTATCAAGAATTGAATCATAGAGAAACATGGAAAAAACAAGAGGCATCCCCTTTACCTGCTCATCTGAATCCGAATGCACAATTAATGTTGATTAATATACTATAAGTACTTATAACTCAGTCACCTTTGCATACAGAAGGTTCTTCTGCTTCCGCACCTTCGCCTACTCCCCGGAACCCAATCAGGTCACTGCTGTTTAACCGAGCAATAAAGAAATACCATTCAGGGTTCACAAAATCAGAGTCAATGTCATGAAACACATTTTGTCTAGTTACTACACTGGCTACTGACTTACCAGTCTCCATTGTAAACAAACTCCACAGGAACATTAGGTTCCCCCAAGCTGCGCCATTTAGGCTTAGGCCTGCCTTGACCTATGAGGCTGGTATGATTAGGCCTCAGGAGTAGCGCAGAGACAGTCAACACGACTATCAGTAACATCAGCAGAGCCAAGATCCCTGCAGATAAAAACACCCAACCAGTCCAGATCAACATTACATCACTATGCTGATCCTTTATTTAAACCCTTTATTTGCTGTTGTTGGGGTCACTGAGCACTTTGTGCTATATATTCCATGCCCACCATACTGGGGTAGAGAAATGGGGTCATGTCGCAACACCTCTGGAGCAACTCAGGTTACATGCCTTGCCCAAGAGCACAATGGCAGTAGCCAGAAGAACACTTTAACCCAGAGACCTAGCACCAATACTGTGTCAATTATCTATTATCATGGCCAGGCTGGGACCTGACCTAGTTTTTTTCTATTTAGGTCAAAGAACTTTTACTGGCATGTCACTGAATAAAATCTACCCCCTACATAAAGTCTTGATAGACTTCTGCTTCTTTATGATGAGTTGGCTTAATTCATTGCAATTTTAAATTAAACTAATCTGGCTACCCCCTACAAGTAGTGAAAAACTATAGGGAATTCATTGGGTAATCCCTTGACTACAGTACTATGAAACAGAACAATTAATAGCTGTAAAAAATTAGCTTTTTTCTAATCAAAGCAAGTACACTCTTAGCTTAGAAGTACAAACTAATACAAAATATAGCAAGTGGCAACAAAGGGGTCCAAGCACTAAAGGGACCGGCCAGGAACTGCAGGACGGTCCAAAGTTTTATTTGGGACTGAATTTAACTCTGGATCCTTTGCTGCCCGTATACCACAACTCCAAGGCCATATTCACTTTAAGATGTTGATGTGACACAGCCCTGATTTCTTGCCTTAATATAACACAGCTCTGTTTTTACAACTGTGTAAATGGAAAAAAATGTTTTTTTTTTTCAAATCAGATCTGAGCCATGTTGCAGCACTTGCATTATAAGAGTCATTTCTTAAATAAAAATTTTTGCTCAGATTCAGTCTTTATAACTTGGATATCAGGCGCTGCTGCCATGTTAACACTGAACGATGGTGCATACATTGTAAAAAAACTCTATCTAATCAAAGGCTGCATTTACATTACAAGTCTCATCTAAAATCCAACTTTTCGCTCAGATCTGGTCTCTCTAACATGATGGTTCACACTTGTTTAGGTAAATAATTAAAATCGGTCATTAATGTGAATGAAAATACATTCTGAAACAACCCACATGCGGACATCCTGATCAGCACCACTACATGAATGAATCACATGTGTCATGAACAGCAAACAAACTAACCAGCAAAACGAGCCCTTGCTTCAAAGATAATTATCTCTGAACTGCTTTCAGCTGCTCAGTATTTTAGTGAGATCCAGCCTCATGACCGGAAGGTCGCCGGTTCGATCCCCAGAGCCGACAGCACATGACTGAGGTGTCCTCGAGCAAGACACCTAACCCCCAACTGCTCCCCGAGCGCTGCGGATTGGGCTGCCCACCGCTCCGGGCAAGTGTGCTCACTGCCCCTAGTGTGTGTGCTCACTAGAGTGTATGTGGTGTTTCACTTCACGGATGGGATAAATGCGGAGGTGAAATTTCCCCGTTGTGGGACTAATATGGGTAAAAAGAAAAAGAAGAAAGAAGAGATGAAGGCTAAAAGGGTCAGATATGCTGCTTTTGCACCATTTACTGGCTTTAGCTTCAGGTTAGGTGCTGCTCCATTGGTAACGCTGAATGATGGCCTGTGTGCAATGAAAGGAAAACATTAACTCTGATCTGAGCGCTCCAGTCTGGTCGCATGGCCATTAATCAGATACGTGTCTGAACTAGGACCACATATGTGGTCATGTTCGGAATTGAAAAGATCAGATTTGTGTGTCCACACTGCTCTGAAAACAACAGATCTTTGTCACGTTAAAGCAAAAATGTGATGTGAATGTAGCCTAACTGTTCTCATTAAAGCTGCATGATATGGACCAAGTCAGTGACCAAATATGTGGCTCAGATCAGATTTGAGAAGATCAGATGCGGTCTTAGATTGGATACATAACCAATTTTTGGCCAAGGACTCCTAACAAGAACGGTTAGAGATTTTTCCAACTGCACATGCATGTATTACCTTCATCATGCCATGTTCACAGTTTGGCACCATCAACTAACGTAAAGGTCCTGTCAGGAAACACCGCAAAAGACCTTTATTCACTTTTTCCCCTAATCAAGAATAGCACTGAGCAGAGCTGATCAGAGCTAGTGAATACACTACAGTGAAGGCCTGTGCTGCTAGTTCAATCATTTGCCATTGTCACTCATTATGCTTGTGGATGATTCATGTGATGCTATTGATTAGGATGTGCACATGCAGGTTGTTTGAGGACACAGGTTCGTTCACAGACAGATATGGGCGCTCTGACTCTAAAATTAGCTTAATGCAGCATCTCCGCACCTATGATGGCGCTCCAGTCTGGCAGTAGGTTGAGATGCTTTTGTTTAATGATCCCATGTCGCACCAGCTGTGCTGGAGAGGTGGGCTGGAAGATGGCTGCAGCAGGGTCGCACTCTGTGCCCTCATCTCTGACCACCACTATCAGGGACCAGTCTGGCACGGCATTATCCAGAAACACATACTTCCCTGGCTCCATGAACACATGTGCAAATCTAAGAGAGACAGAGACTGCTAGTGCCACTATAATGACAGCGTCCTCAAAATATTAAAAAAGGCTAAATGTTATTTAATCTGATTTAATCTAATTATAGGGGTGGGCAATATGATGATATATCATCATTAGTTTGACAAAACATGTCATAATACACTTTTCTGAGATCATAACTGGTGTTGTCAGTACTTTTATGGTGGTTGGTTAGTGTAGTGGTTAACACCTTTGCCTTCTACACTATAGACTGGGGTTCAATCCCCCACCAGGGTAAGTACCCTACACTATACCTATAAGAGTCCTTGGACAAGACTCCTAACACCACCTTGGCCTACCTGGGTAAAAAAATGATCAAATTGTAAGTTGCTCTGGATAAGAGCGTCAGCAAAATGCCATAAATGTAAATGGTTTGTAACACTGAACATCTGATGCACAAATCAAAAGACAAATTTAGACCAATTATACAGAGCCTGTAAACAGCAGCAAGCAGTGCGAACTACATAGTACCAGGCATTGGAGTCATTGATTTTTCCACAAATTCCATTTTGTTCCATATAAATATGGAATAATAGTACTTCATGGCTTAATGACACTACTGTTTTGCTGGGGCACTTTGTCCATTTCAACCTGTTGGGTAACCTCATACAAACAATACATACTAATATATTGCTGTTGGAAGAAAACCTCATATCTTCAAATTGGTCACTTTACAGGAGAAGTAAACAACATACTTCACTTTTAAGGTAAGTCAATGGAACCAGACTTTTTTGCAAGTAATTTTGGGCTGTTTCTTTTGGTCCACTCATCATAAAATTTACACACAATGTAAAGCCAAACAGGTATTTTCAAATTACGTCAAAAACTCAAAAATGTGAAAAATGAAGATACAAGGTTTTCTTCTGACAGCAGCGATATGTTGCGTTTCATGAAAATGTACCCTTGCAAAAAATAAAAATAAAAAAAATAAAAACAAACAAACAACATGTCAAATTTACAAATGTCACATGTCAAATTTATGCAATTAAAATTATATTACCATATATAAAAACATTAAACATTTACTTTTACTCACACAGTTTTTGCTGTGTGATCATGTGAAATCAAAATGATGTCATATTTTCTTCATATTGCCCACCCTTGCCTGTATGGCATTGTTGCAACAAATTTTTCTCAATAAAATTAATTTTACAGGAGAAGGAAAAGCATTCAAAAAAACTTTCAACGTAAGTTAATTTTGCCATGAAATTTGCCGCAGTGTGAATGACAGCTGAAAGATACAACATTTTATCCCAAATTTTGTTCAGTGACCAAATATTTATGCATTCCTCTATAAATCACATATCATACCTGGTGGAATTAAACTGAGAATGCTTGATGAGCCGCCCCAGGCGCCTGAATGCCCCATAATCCCAGGCAGGATTACTGCTGAACAAATGGTCCTTCTGATACACTGGGAAGTGGCTGAGAAGACGATCTGGAATCATAATTAACAGACTGACATAAGACACTATATGTTATTCCTTAAGAAAAGATTGTTTGTGTAAATATTCTACCTGTGTAGTTGATGGTTAACTGAAAGATGAGCATATCGTTGGGGTTGAGGCATGCTATGGGGTTGGGAATGCGGGGTAGAGGCCCGGAGATCAGTAACTCTGACTCAGTGCCATGTCTTTTCTTTCTTGGACCTCCTTCCAGAATTTCAAACGGTTCTGATAGGAAATACATTAACAACTGAAACTTTCAGCTTTGAATTTACATCTTTTACTGGCCTTGGTTTTGTTAAACTAAATGAGGTTATAAGGGTAAAAGATTCTGAATACATATTTGCTACTAGCTTTCTGTGCATGAACTATAAAAGATCTACCAATAGTACCTGACAAAAAGGTGTCAATAAACCTGGGGTCTTTTAAAATCCAGCCAAACACTCCTTGTGTTGAAAACTGGACGAAATGGATCTTTCCAATGTCACTGATGTGACTGTCAGGTCCCAATACATTCATCATATTCTGAAAAGAGGGAGGAGACAGACTCGATTGATACACCTCACAGTGAGCTCAGAAGAAGCTCTGGCAATCAATATATCTATTAAGAAGAGGACAGTGTTGATTAAGCCATGAAACTACAAACTATGCAAAACTTTGGGTGCCCATGGTCAAATTCCATTTTTGATTTTCTATGTGAAAATAAGTTTACTATCCTCTACAGAGGGCAAATTTCTGCACACTTTAGTACACAATTACTGTGTATTTGCTGTATTGGCCAACAAACAGAAAATGTGGCCTGTGCAAACGTTATGGCACATTTTATGCTTTCTTTTTTTACAATATGTTAAACTGCAAAACAAGTATCTTGGCAAGTGAAATGATCTTTTTCTTGTTTTAAGTGAAACAATCTCACTCTAATGGCAAACCATTTTGCTTGTTGTAAGAAATATGCTTGAATCAAGAAAAATGATCTCATAGTTAAAATATAATTTAATGTATGAAACAATATAACATACATGTAAATAATATATTGCATAAAAGTAAAAAAATCTAGAAATAAGTTAATCATATAATTTTCTGATAATAAGTAATTTAACTGGAGGTTAAGTGCTGCGATGGACTGGCGGCCTGTCCAGGGTGTATCCTGCCTTCTGCCCGAAGACTGCTGGGATAGGCTCCATCACCCCCCGCGACCCTGACGGAGAAGCGGCTTAGAAAATGGGTGGATGGATGGGTTAAGTTATGTAATAATGAAGAACTGAAATGTGGGCTCAGATGCAGGTCGCTGAAATTTATGGGGATAAGCAGCACACACACACACACACACACACACACATAGTGCTCACTCTGTTCCACATCCTGCTTTCATCCTTGGTTTTGATCCTGAGCAGCAGCTGTCCATCTTGAGCGAATCTGGCAGATAGCTCGGGTAGTGTGGACACACACGAGGAGTTGCACACTTCCTCCGCTGACACGTAACGTTCACAGTGACATCTGCAGGAAAACACACTCATCGACGTTCGCACTTTGTACTTTTGTTCCTTGTTGCACCGTGATGTTCCTGGAGGAACGTAATTTCACTCCACTGTGTACTTGTACATAGACGGAATGACAACAAAAAGCCTCTTGACCTCTTGACCTCATCTCTTTTACTCCCTCCACATATACTGCAAGTAATGCACCACTGTTGTGCCCAACAGTTCCCTGGAGTGACCTCACAGAAAAAAACTCCTTTGGTTCACTGAAGAACCTTTCATCAAGTGGTTCTTCAGAGATTCATTTTTATAAATGAGATGTGAGTGTGAAGAACCTTCCGTTCACTTTTAAATCCTTTAAGTTTAGACCTTCATAAAACTAGAACCTTCACATAATAATAGAGCTTTGAAACAAATGAAGCCTTTAAAGCTGATGCAGAAAAGTGGAGTTAAACGAATGATATTTTTATGCAGTTTACGTGACAAACTACCTTTTTGAAAGGTAAGAAAGCACATAAACGTGGCTTTCTTTCTTTCTTTCTTTCTTTCTTTCTTTCTTTCTTTCTTTCTTTCTTTCTTTCTTTCTTTCTTTCTTTCTTTCTTTCTTTCTTTCTTTCTTTCTAGAAATGTACATAAAAGCCAAGAAACACTTAGGAACCTTTATTGTACATGATGTGCTTGGTACAAAATAAGCAGTGAACTTACATGCCCAGCCCTACGTCCAAACGTCCACCCTGAGGTCCACAGGTAATATTGCAGGAGTATCTGGAGGGGCTGCTGCACTCCTGGGAAGAAGCCAGCCTCACTTGTCCAGCTCCACAGCGTTTACTCACCTTTAAGGAGCCCAAGACTTCATCAGACCTCACATTACAGCATTAGAAAATAATGGAGTTTTATTGAGTGCAGCTCTCTTACCTCAGGCTGACAGTCTAGATCACTGTCAGTGGTGGAACTCTTGAAGTCCAGTTCATTATAGAAAACATAACCCGTTTTACACAGACAGGAGCCGTCAGAGTGCTGGAACACCCGGTTTTTCCCTAGGCACAGGCATGAGGATGCTCCTAGACAAAAACATGACAGGAAGCACATCCCTGTACCCAAGTGCTGATCAGCCAAGACATGTTAGACTTTTCTTAGAGTTTTCTTCTTAGTTTTAGACTGTTTAGAAATGTGTTTGACATTACTTGATGATATTTGAGGTGGGTATGTGATGAGTTACACATGTAGTTTGCAGTGCTCATTGGTGGCATGTAAGTTTCCAGTTGTTAGCATCATTAGCCTCATAGCTAAAGAGTAGAACACATTTCACAGGGAATCTGGTGGGTTTTGTCACTCAACATGGACAAGGATCGCCTGTTTTGAAAGTAAGGTCGATTTGACTGTATGTAAAACAGCTAACCACATGCTGGTCTTTTAGGGGGATAGAAAAAGTCAACAATCACATCTTGGCTTATCGGCTTCATTTGAGGTAATGAGACATTCTATAAATTTGACATATGGTTGGTATGCATGGTATGCAATGTAGGCTGAGACTGTTCTGGCATGCTGCTGTTAAAAGAAACCTCTGTCAGAAGTGGAGGAGCTTCCACAGGGAAAACAGGCTCTCTGTGCATTCAGGTGGTTGAAGGTGCCTGGAGGGCACTGCTGGCATTCTTCAAGAAGCTCTGCATTTGTACGGTTGCCATAGGTCCCAGGTGGGCATGGGACGGGATTGGATGATCCCCGTGAACAAACATAACCCGCTGGACAAGACTGTCCGCTATAGTGCTCCGCACCTGAGAAAAAGGTCATTATAGCATTGATACATGTCTTTATAGTTTTATCATAATTTTATAGTTAGATTAGATACACTGCAACAGACCAAAAGCAAACCAAAAGCATTCCACCTTAAATTAGAAGAGCTTCACTTTTTGAGGATACACATTAGTTCTGTGTATGGCCACTAGATCACAGCAGATAAAGATCAATGGTAAGTGCAGTTTTTTTCCACATTTTTTTTTTCTTGTGGTCATTTTATACATGATTATATATCATTATACACAATTTAATGAAAGCATTTAATTTCTGTTTTTTTTCATACTATTTTACTTTTTCATTTGACATTTGTCTGGCAAAGCTGAAAAACTGAACTTGTGCTAAATTAGATAATATAGATTATTTGATGATAGTATAATATATAACCAAGTTATAGTGAAAAATATAGCAGTATAGTCAGGATGCCTTACAGGTATGGATCATTGCTCTGTCCCTAAAATCTAAAATTTCCGTCTGAATAAACTGACCTTGAGGGCAGTAGTAACCTGGTGGGCAGGTGAGGCAGCGGAGATGAACAGAGCGACTAGGCCGATAAGTGCCTGCCTCGCATCGGATGCAACTGCTGTTGTGAGAAACTCTCAGGCCACTGATGTTCCGTGGCATAAAGCCACCTCCGCAGGACAGCATGGTAGAGCTGTTGACTGGGCAGTAGTATGGGTACGTGCAACTGTCAAATGACAAATCAATATGCAAATATATTTGTATTATTTTTTAACATGAATATTTAGGGTGAGTCAAAAGTAAAGAAACACCCAAACATCTATACAGTGCTTCATGTTCAACTATCAGTGTACTTGAAATGAAAACAGTGTTTTGAAGCAAAACAACATCTTTTTGGCCAAAACAACACAGTGGTTTAAGTTATTTGGTGCAGCATGTGCTGCTTGCTCAACAATGATAATATATAGATATTTTGATGTCTCCTGACTTTTGACTCATCCTGAATGTTAATATGTTTAATAAAACATATTGACATACATTTGCTGGGGTGTGTTGTAGGTGTATGAGCCTTCAGGGCAGTAGTAGCCAGCGGGGCAGGGAGTGGGCTCTCCAGTTTGTGGTCTGCAATATGAGCCCGCTCTGCACAGGGTCTCCACTACTGATCCTGTTGTTAATGAAGGCAACAATATACTCTACCATGCTAAAATCTAATAAGCAACAAACAAAGTGAGCTTGTACTGACCTGTGGGGCATTGATAAGATGCTCGACAGACAACACCTGCTGTGTTAGGCTGGCGTGTGAGGCGAGGGTCAGGGCAGTAAGTACCAGCAGCGCAGGGCTCACACTGGCTGGCTGAAGTTGCCCCTGGCTGTGCCCTTAGGGTGCCTGCAGGGCAGTGGACTGGCAGGCCCGTACCACTACACCAGTAACCAGGGGGGCAGGGAAAACTGTAAAAATCAATGAGACCTGAAAAAAACATTGAGTCTTTCAATATGAAGAGACGGAAGTAAACACATAACACTGATCAAAAGCTTAGAAACCTCAGAACTGATTTAACAGATACATCAAAAGACTTCTTATTCAATTAGACTTCTAATGCTTTATTTAGCTATTATGCACTTTTATCTGACCTGTGGCATTACAGAAAGTTCCTGGTGGACACATAAAACAGTCTCCTTTGCTCCAGGCCCCAGGAGTAGGCCTGTATGTGAAGAGAGGGCACTCTCTTGGCCCAGGTCTACCCACAGACTCATAATCAGCTATGCCATCACAGTAATGACCCTCTGGACACATGTACAGCATAGGGTCACCTGTATGTGGGATGGAGACAGAGAAATTCTTATCAGTAAGTACTGCTGTGTGGAGACCTGAGAAGTGCAGCACCATAAAACTTATTCATACACTGTCAGAATGAAGGCACACGTTTTGTTCATCAAGGTACAAACAATGTAAATATGCCTTCAAAACTACAGCAATGGTTCAACTGTGTACCTTAAATAGGTTTTTCTCAGGAGGAAGATATGTATCAATATATTTTTATAACCTAATGTTTTAAAACAGAACAATAAATTGATTAGGATTATACAGTGATTATGGTACAATACTGTACCTGAACTAAAAGTACTGATGATGTAACCTGAAAGTTACCACCCTAGTGACAAGAGGGGAACCACCCCAGTGACAGTTTAGTACCTGTTTTTACCGAGATCAGTACAATCTATAACATTTGTCACATCATTAGGTAAACATTTAAATAATAAAAGTTTAATAAGTTAAAAAATGTCTCACCCTCTTTACACCAGTGTCTAGGAGGGCATGGGAGACAGTCTTGTGCACTGCTTCCTCCAGGGGTTTCCTTTAAAGTGTTCGCAGGGCAGGCTTGAGGAAGCTCTGCGCCTTCTGGGCAGTAGAATCCTGACAACACAAACAGTGTTACAACTTTTCCACTGCATTCAAACGGTTGTGTTCTGTGACACAAAAGCCACAGTGTCACTGTGTCATCGTGTGTGGGGCCGTATCCAGTGCTTAGTTTAATTCAGAATGAATGCTGAATGACCTACCGGCAGGACAGGGTCCAGCACACTGCACGCCCCACTCACACTGGCTCCTGTTGGCCAGCACTGAACCCTGGGGTGTGAAATCTGAGCTGCCTGAGACACACAAATACCCAGCAGCACAAAGCCCTTTGATCTGACCACCCCTAGAAACAAAGCAGATGGTTTATTCATCTTTTAAATGATAGTAGCCAAAGAAGTACAAATTCAATACAAAATGTAGCCACAAGTTGCAATAAGGGGGTCCATGAATAAATGGGGTCTTTAAAGGCTTCATATCCCATATCTTTCTTGTTTATTATTTTTTTTCCCAATATTGTTTGTGAGGTTTGATGTATCAAAAATAGTCATAATTAAGTTTTACACAACAATTTTTAATCTGTTTTTATCTCTTAGAATTGAATATGTTATTTAGTTACTGTCCCTTCAAAATTAATATAGGTAAATGATCTATGTTCTGATTGGCTGGTTCGGCCCTGTATTGTGCCTCGTTTAAAGAGCAGTCTGGACTGAAACATTCTTTATAACTTTAGTGTGGATGGATGGAGCTAAAGTGCTATAGCTGATTAGGTAACTATCTATAAATAGGCTGGTTGTCATGACAACTAAAAAACAATACATTTGTAAATAAATAAATTGCTGTTCTTTATGCTACTTATAATTTAATATAATGGGAAAAAATCTAATATAAAATGTGCCATAACTTTAACACAGGGCACATATTATGTTATTTTCCCGTATGTTAAATTCAGCAAGTACATTTGTATTAAAATGCGCAGATATGCTGTATGTCCTCTGTAGCGGATATATAACTTATGTTCACTTAAAAATCAACAAAATGTGCAATTTGATCAGGGGCATACAAACTTTGGCATATTACTTGTGGACTGGAGAGTGAACAGTACACTTTAAGACATTATAAGGATAACTGTATTATAAGGTGTGATGACCCCTTTTGCGCCCTCTGCTGGCTGAATACTGACGGGTAAGGCCAGGGGGTGGAGTTGGTGCTATACTTGGCTACACCTGTGGGCAATTGGAAGAGGAGCTATAAGAATGGCTTGAGAGTTGTGTTTAGGGCCACATGTTGAGAGGACATCTTGTCCTGTGGTCTCCCTGTCTTTGTGTCCCTTTCTCTCTCTCTCACCTTTTCCTATTGTAGGATGTTGGATCTCCCTGGGAACTGAGAACGCTGGCTATATCCGGTTTGGAGTCGCCTTTATCCTTAATTCGGCATCACTCTAAATCTTTCCCCTAGACAACCTTTCTTAACATTTTTAACACTTAAAGCTTGAATAAAGATACTTATATTTTGTTATAAGTCTGTGGTCTGTCTCCTCTTTATGTTGCGGTCGTAACAAGCTGGCCGTAACAAAGGATATACTCTAGTGAGCTTTTTCAGTTTTAAAAAAGTGTAGGAAATTCCTTAATCTTTGGGCTCTTTAGGCATTTTCACATGATTGCACCCTATAATCTTAGCAAAAAGTGTTCTAGGTAGTACTAAAAATGTTTGATGATAAGAGTGGAAATAGTAAGGATAGTGGAAACCTTTTTGGCACTATATGGAACCAGTTGAAAAAATTTGCTTGCCAAAGGACATTATTTAATGTTTGCAGGCTAAAACACTAAAGTTTGCCATGGACACTTTAACAGGACATGACAGGAACTTTCTGATTATGACGCTGATGCCTTCCCACCTGGGTCACCACAGAACTTAGGAAAACGTTGATTTCTAAGAAATGTTTAAAATGTTCACTGTTTGGTTGAACTCTTTTTTGAATTTGACCTGCAAAGAAAGACTTTCTTTTGTGGATAATATTACCTGCAGAACCTTCCTGGTGGGCAGGGCAAGCATTCTTTCTCATCCTGCAGACCCATTACATTGGGAAGGGTGTATGTGCCATTGGGACATGGCTGAGGAACCATAGTGCCTGCATGTATGTAAAATAAAACAATGATTTACATTATTCCAGCCTTTTCCAAGCCAAGAAGCGATCTATATCTGCTCTATATTACCTGTTGGGCAGTAGGAGTGAGGAGGGCAGGACAAGGGGTCTCCCACTATTGCCTCCTCACAGTAGAAGCCTGGGCGGCAAGGAATGCAACTGTCAGAGCCTGGGTTGGGCTGATATTGTCCCGTGGGACAAGGCAAGGCCAAGGGGGAGCCCAAGGGACAGTAGTGACCCTGAGAGAAGACAGCCTTGTCAGCCTCCAAGTTAGGCTCTGATTAACATGAACATAGAAAGCTGAAAAAGAGCTGACCTTTGGGCAGAGGAAGGCGTGGGGAGTGGTGGAGGAGAAGTCTGCAGGACAATAGAAGCCTGCAGCACACAGACCACTGGGAGAATCCAGACCTTCGCTGGCACAGTAATGCCCCGCTGGACAGGGAAGGCAGCTCTCTAGGGAATACCCACCTGAGGGGTTGATTAATGCAGGGTGACATTAAAATGCAAGGTCTCGGTGCAAATGTCTAATCAAATGAATTGTTGACTACTAAAGTGTATTAACACACCAGACAGATTACGCATGCTGCCAGAAGGGCAGGGCAGAGGAGTGAGGGTGCCTGAGGGGCAGAAGTGGCCTTGTGGGCAGGGACCATTCCTTAGGGCTCCGGATGTGTTCAGAGGGGCAGGATATGCAGAACCACTCTGGCAGAAATATCCCTGTTGGCACTGGCCTGCAACACAAACAATTTGATTTACATAAGATTATAAGATTAAGATTTTTAAAAATATATGAATGACATTCAATTAATAGTTTAAATCTTCTTTTAGCACAGTTGAAGTAGCAGGAGAGAAAGTATTAATGCTAAAAACTAAGAATGAGATGGCCTTTAAATTCCCTTTGCTATCCAATCCCTAAGCAAACACTAATCCTCTGGCAAATGGCAAGTACACTGAACCATCTAAGAGATAGCAGACCTTGAGGCTGTGAGGAACCAGGTAAGCTGCAGTAGAGACCAGTTGGACAAGGAATGCAGGCAGACTCGGACTGAGCCCTGGTAACCTGACCAAGGGTGCCCACAGGGCAAGGAAGTGCTGTAGCAGTACCAGCAGGGCAGAAATAACCTGAAGAAAACACACCGGGACCACAGTGTCACATGGAGTGCTGTCCGACTGACCATGCACATTTTGGGGAGAGTTATTATTAACATAATTATGACCACATATAATATTTGATCAGTGAGTGAAATATTTTTAGTTTGGGGTCCTGTAAAAGGTGGTTAAGGTATAAAATGACCAAAATGCCTCAAGCTTGCTTTATAAGCTGAAACTTTCAGGCAACTTCAGTTAAATTGAGTGAAATTACTCAGTGAAATTAAGATTTATATGAGATGCGTAATGTAAAGCCTCGTGCAACACAGTTAAAACTCAATTGAAACTCAGTTGCAACAGTTGCAACCATTTTAACTTTGCAACTCTTGTGATGAACACATAATTTCAACCAAATGATTATAATCAATACACCATGGACAAGAAAAAAAAACCAAAATAAGATACCTTGAAATAATCATGCTTATTATCATGGCAACTTAATTAGCTTAACTAACTACACAACTAGGTTGCTACCATTAACATGAGCTACTTGTGCCAGCTTGTTAGCCTGTTCTAGTATGAGCTACACAAGTACATTCATTATGTATCAAGACACAAATGTAGGTTAAGTGACAGAATTTGTCTCTTTTGATTATTTTTTCAAATGCTTTGTGTAAAGTTGTGTAACATGCACTCAATTGCATGAAAGTTTTACCATACCAGCCCTAGACAACAACCAACAATGTATTCTTCTATACAGGACCAAAAGAGGCCAATGCACCTTTAGGGCATGGTGAGGGCTCCTGACTGGCTGAGAAGGGGCACATGGTACCAGGTGGGCAGGGCAGACAGTGGGCTGCTCCAGGGGCACTGCTATAGGTGCCAGGCTCACATGGCACTTCCACTGGAGTACCAATGGGACAACTGTGCCCACTAGGACAAAGATATCCCTCTAGTCCATCTACCGGGCGAGCATTGCGACTACCTCCAAGGCATACATACCTGAGGAAGAGAGACATCTTTCACAAAAAGCTCAAAAAAGCATCTCTGCATTTTCTAGGCTGGAGTCAAGCCACCATTATATGGATGGATTTTTTTTTACTTGGAAGCAAAAATGGATTGAGGACCAAAGCATGTCCACTTAAACCCATTAGTAGCAGAGGAGTGCATACAGAATGTCTATCTCAAATGGATGTGGGTGTATTTTGATCAGACGATCAACCACAGCTCTTGGAATAGATGTTATTACCCAGCATCACAGAGGAATGCATCAGAGGGGTGGGCCATTGCAGGCTGCTCACAGAAGTGGCCTGGTGGGCAGGGTTGGCACTGCTCCACCAAGCTCAACCCTGGGGAGCTGGACAATGTGCCAGCAGGGCAAGGGAGAGGATAGCCAGTGCCAACTGGGCAGTAGTGGCCAGGTGGGCACATGTTATTACCAGCTGACTCCATCTGGAAATCACAGAAATATGAAGTGAGTTTAAAACAATCTGGATTTTTTTCCAAAACATATCTGCCCAGATGGATGTTCAAAGCACCAGTACTTTTAAGCACTTGTACATTGTATGGCCAAAGATATGAGAACACCTAACCATCACATCATGTATTAATACTGAGTTGTACAACCCCATGAAGCTAGAGAAGATTGCCCTGTATACCTAATATTCTCCATCTTAATATAATAAGCATATCCCTAAACCATTGTGCAAATGCTGGAGGATTGCATGTAACCTGAATGCCACCAATATGGTAAAAAATAAAATACATAATTTGTTGTTATTTAATATAGGATTTATATATAGCAAGGGAAAAATAGCAAATAAAGTAAGGGAGGCTGATGACTCTACGAATTCATCAGTAATGATGGAAAGTATATCATATATTGCTCACCAGAAATCAAATAGTTTAGAACAATCCCAAACATGTGAATTAGAGAGTGGCTTGGTTCAGCTTGCAGTGGTCACTACTGGGTCTATGGTGAATGCATCTACCATAGCATTTGCACTGGAACAAAATTTAGCAATTGTCCCAGTGCAGTTGGTGAAAAGCTGCATAACTATAACCCTCACACATACACTATATTTCCAAAAGTATTCACTCAACCATCCAAATTACTGAAGTCAGGTGTTCCTATCACTTTAATGGCCACAGGTGTATAAAACCAAGCATATAGGCATGCAGACAGCTTCTACAAATATTTGTGAAAGGATGGGTCGCTCTCAGGAGCTCAGTGAATTCCAGCATGGTACAGTAATAGGATGGCACCTGTGCAACAAGTCCAGTTGTGAAATTTCCTTGCTACTAAATATTCCACAGTCAACTGTCAGTGGTATTATAACAAAGTGGAAGCAATTGGCAATGATGGCAACTCAGCCACGAAGTGGTAGGCCACATAAAATGACAGCACATGGTCAGCAGATGCTGAAGTGCATAGTGCACAGAGGTCGCCAACTTTCTGTAGAATCAATCGCCACAGACCTCCAAACTTCATGTGGCCTTCAGATTAGCTCAATATCAGCATAGAGAGCTTCATGGAATGATTTTCCAAGGCCGACCAGCTGCATCCAAGCCTTACATAACCAAGCTCAATGCAAGGCATCAAACGCAGTGGTGTAAAGCGCCACCACTGGAGACGTGTTCTCTGGAGTGACGACTCAAGCTTCACCATCTGGCAATCCAAAGGATGAGTCTGGGTTTGGCGGTTGCCAGGAGGACAGTACATGTCGGTCTGCACATTGTGCCAAGTGTAAAGTTTGGTGGAGGGGGGATCATGGTGTGGGATTGTTTTTCAGGAGTTGGGCTCGGCCCCTTAAGTCCAATGAAAAGAGCTCTTAACGCTTTAGCAGACCAAAATATTTTGGACTATTTCAAGCTCCCAACTTTGTGGGAACAGTTTGGGGACGGCCCCTTCCTGTTCCAACATGACTGCACACCAGTGCACAAAGCAAGGTCCATAAAGACATGGATGTGTGAGTCCTGGCCTAAACCCCATACAACACCTTTGGGATGAATTAGAGAGGAGACTGCAAGCCAGGCCTTCTTGTCCAACATTGGTGTCTTCTGGAAGAATGGTCAAAAATTCCCATAAACACACTTCTACACTTTGTGGAAAGACTTCCCAGAAGACATCATGCAGTTATAACTTCAAAAGGTGGGCCTACATCATATTGAACCCGATGGATTAAGAATGGGATCATATGTTCACTCAAGTTCATATGCGTGTGACGAGCGAATACTTTTGGAAATATAATGTACCGTGAAAAGGAGTTAAGACTAGTCATACTTTCTCTCATTAATAAAAAATAAATGTCCTCTATCTTACTGAATCTAGGAGTGCATCTGGGGGCTGTGAAGTGAACTGAGTGCTACTCAAAGATACTAAGCTACAAATTTGTAGATATGTGAAAATGCATTTTCTGGGGCTACTGAACTTTTGAACAAGCTGATCAAAAGAGGCAAATGAACTTTTTTTATGAACATGCCTTCGAATGAAAAGGTATCATGGTTAAATCAAGCACTGTAAAGAGCAGGGATGCACAACTGCAGTCCCAGAGGGCCTTTGTCCTGCACAGTTTGGTAGTTGCCCTACTCAAACACACTCACTAAACCTGGCAATTAACAGAGAACTAATGAGGTGCTCTTACAAGAGCCTCTGTCTAGGATTACCCAGTCAGGAGCCAGTTGCTACCCAAAAGAATACTTTTTGGCAGACCGAACCCTCCCTACTGACGAGGTCTCTGTAATATAGATTTGCCTATATGTGTGTTCTTCCTAATGAAGAATGTTTTTGTTAAAAATATTGGTATATACTGATTTACACATAAAGAAGCTTGGGCAGTATATTCATATTTATATTGTTCTACCTGCTAAAGATATGAGTAGTAGATCCCAATGATCAATATGACCCAGACACCTAGGTATTTTATTGTTCCCTGCACACTCTAAACAGCTCTATACAAACAAATGGGGACTCTCTTGCTGCCAAAGTTAAGGAAATCAAATCACTTTTTTGCATGTTAATTTTGCGCCAGAAATATGATCAAATTCACTTAGAAAGCTAAGAACTACAGGAAGAGACGAAGTAGAATCAGAGAGAATAACATATGTAAAATGAGACTTTACGTTACATCCCCTACCATCATAATGCCTTTTATATCCTTATTGCTACGTAAAGCCATAATGGTTCAGCTGTACCGCAAAAAGGAGAAGAGACAATGGTGACCCTGACTTGTCCCTTGTGTTAGTGCAAAAAGCATCTGTTGTTATTAGTATGTACTGCTGCCACTGGTAGTCTGTATGGAATTTTTGTCCATGATAAAAAGATGGACCAAATCCAAATAACTTAAGCACATGAAATAAGTCCCTGACCAAAGGCCTTTTTGTGATCTAGGGATATAACCGCTTCTGGTTTGACGGTTGGAGAGGGACCATAAAGGATGTTATCCAGGCGCCTGATGTTGAAGGTGGAATGTTGATTATGGTGAATTATGTTATGTTATGCTATGTTTTATGAATCTTGTCTGCTCTGGTGAGAGTATATTTGGGAGGACTGTATTAAGATGATGAGCAACCATTGTTGCAAAGATTTTATTGTCTACATTAAGCAGAAAAATAGGAAAATAGGAGTCCTGTTTCTTCTTTCTTTTTTCTTTTTTTTCCGTCACAGGGTCTATGCAAGGGATCTCAGTACTTTGGAAAAATGATCCACCTCTCCAGACAACATGTTTTAACTGCCCCAGTCCAGTGGCGATGTTCTTTACCTGAGTCCAGCTGATGCTTGGGACTGAACATAGTGATCTTACGCTTGTGTTCAGCCACTCAGCTATGAAAAATCCATTTCATGAAGATGCACAGTTCTTGTGCTGATGTTGCTGATGTTTTTCTCTACTGGTCTACCGCTTTGTGGCTGAGCTGTCGTTGCTCCTAGATGCTTCTATTTCACAATAATTATTCACAATAGTTGACTGCAGCAGATCTAGAAGGACAGAAATTTCACAAACTAACTTTTGGCAAAGGTGACATCCTATGACAACGGCCCATTTAAAGTGACTGAGCTCTCAGTATGACTCATTCTATTGTCAATGTTTGCCTGTAGAGATTGCATGTGCTTGGTATTGTACACTTGCTAGTAATGAGTGTGTCTGAAATACCTGAACTCAATAGTTAGAAGGCATGCCCACATACTTTTGGCCATACAGAATAATTGACCTGCTTATACTTACTAATCACATTTCAATGTTTATGTGAGTGATGTTAAATCTACCCTGTGTCCAGTGGCATTGGGGCTGATGGCTCCCGGAGGGCAGTGGTACCCATCCTGGCAGCGCCCTGTCGGCTCAGAAAGCCCAGGGAGAGCACAGAACATGCCTATTTGCAAAGAAAGCAAGATTTACACACTTAATAACAAATAAATTAATAACACATATAATAACAAATTAACAAATAAAACATAAAATGTGGTGAGCCCAGAAATTAATCAGGCCAGAGACGTCTTTGACTGCAAGCAAATGATAAAATTCAATGTTGTACGTTACTGCCCCAAACTAAACATTTGCACATTTTGTACTTTGCACAGCCCTTTGTTTAGAGCAGGGATGCACAACTCCGGTCCTGGAGGGCTGGTGTCCAGCACAGTTTGGTGATGTTCCTGCTCCAATGCACCTGATTACACTCACCTGCCAGGTTTAGTGGGTGTGTTTGAGCAGGGAAAGCTTCCAACTGTGCTGGATGCCGGCCGTCCAGGACCTGAGTTGCGCACCCCTGGTTTAGAGACACTTAGATTTTTTCAGTTACCTGAAGAAATATAACTACCATAAACATTTGAAATGCTTTACAGCTTGCACGACTATGCTGAGGAGAAGCAGTTGGGAAATGTTCAATATTGCACAAAATTTTCTCCATGTAGGGAGAAAGTTCTTTTGCAAGTAACTGTGATCTTTTTTGTATTTGCACAAGATTAATTTCTCTTAGCACATGTGACAATATTGACAAAATATACAGTCCTGAATGTGTCCTGTGCAAAAGTTATTCCACAATTTATATTTTATGATTGTTTGTTCTCCAAAATGTGATGGGAAATGAATGGAAATTGTACACTAAAATTTGCAGAAAAATGCCATAATGAAGTTTTTTCTTAGTTTCCATACATGAACTGTGTGGACTGGGTAGTGCACACGTAACATGTTGTTATAAATATTATACAATCTGGTATTATATAGGTGGTAACCTGAAGGGCATGGTAAGCAGTCCTCTTCACTAGATGTTCCAGCATGAGGCTGCACTGTCCCTGGAGGACAGGGGAACTCTGTGCCCATCACTGTGCCCTGGGGGCAATAAAACCCATGGGGGCAAGTAGCAGGCTCAACCACTCCATCCCCTAAACACAGATTTAAAGAAGATATCTAATTAAGGCTACAATTCAAAGGTCACTCCTAGAGACAGATTAATAGCAACAATAACCCACCCTGACAGTAGTAACCTGCTGGGCATGGCTCACAGTTCTCTCTTTCACTGTTCCCCATCACAGAGCTGAATGTTCCTGCCCTACAGGTGATGGGTTTGTCAGTGCCAGAAGGGCAAAAGAAGCCTGCTGGACAGAGTCTCTGCTCTGGACTGCTGGATCCCCAGTCGCAATAGTAGCCTGGAGAACAGTCTCCTAACAGGGACAGAAATGACATAATTTTATGTTCCTGTCATTCCAGTTTTATAATGAAAGTGGTGTATTATTCACAGAAAACTCTTTGAACGTAGAAGAACTGAATAGTACCAGTTCTGACGCCCAGTTGGCAGTAGGTCCCTGGTGGACAAAGAGATCCTGTGTTGTTGTCAGTGGGGTTTGGAATCGTGGCACGTACAAAGCAGAGGAATCCAGAGGCACAGGGCCCAGAGGGCTGGACAAGTCCATCTGAACCACAGAAATAGCCCAACGGACAGACGAGGCACTCATCTAACCCAGAAAACAAGACAAATACATAGAAATTCATGTACGAATAGAGAATATCGTGTACCTTTATATTGCATGGACCCACAAAAGGGTCCAAACTTCAATTTCACACTTCTACAAGTACATAAATTACGTATTAGTTTAATAGTAGTTATTCAATTATTCATAAAGTCATTGAACATGTTTTATGATTAGTAGCCGCAGTTAAGGCATTAACCCCTTGAAGCCTAATCTATTTATTTAGAAATTACTTTGAACTATTCAGTAACTACTGTGAAAGTAATATGTGAGTTATGAGTGTAATTAACTGAACTCTGGACCCGCATACAGCCCCTTTTATTTTAAATAATGTATCACCTGCTGATGTAAGGCCCTGCTTATTGCTATATGTGCCTTTGGGGCAGGGAACAGGCCTGCCTACTGTTTCATTAGGACAGTAATAGCCCTCTGGACAGATCAGTGGAGCACTGCTGCCATTAGACTGCTGGTTGGAGGATGGGCAGTGGAATCCTGGAGGACAGGATTTACAATCCCTTTGGCCTCTCTGATCCTGGAACAGTCCTGTGGAAAAAAATACAGACACTCATAAAAGCAGAAAGGAACTCTGTCACATGAAACTGCATTGCAGAACAATTGGAGAATCAATTGTGTCCGCAACCTCTTTCAGACAGAGCAGACTGCAGGCACCAGTCCAACATGCAATTATAGTAATGTATTACCTCCTGGGCAAGGCATGCAGTCCTCAACACTCTTTCCACCACTCTCAGAACGGTGGGTGCCCGCCGGGCAGGGGGTGGGCATAGCACTACCACTGTTACAGTAGTGACCAGGAGGACACACATCACCAAACACAGCAGACACAGGGGCTGCAGTGGAAGACCCCTCAATGCAGAAAAAGCCTGTGGAAATAAACAAGGTCCTATTTAGGGATATAACCACGACAACGGCAGGAAAAATGGAAAGTATATAATAGTTCTAGCTCTAGAACTTGACTGGCTGAGGCACGCTTGAAGTAGCTGTAAAGTACTTGTCATACACACATGAATGGTTTGTGTACACTGCACAGAGCTGGGAAGTAACAGAATACACGTATTGGGAATATATCCTCAGAACACAGAAAAAAGTGTAAAGATATTTCATATTTACAGCATTCAGGGTGGTTTGATGTAAAATGACATATTATGAAGAAGTAAATCTCATGTGACTCCTGAGTTTTTATCTGTAATTTTATGTGTAAGTTTTCTTTAAGGACAATTTTCCTTACAACACCTTGCATGCATCTCTCCACCATGAATGATTTTAAAAAAATAAAACTTCACACCACAACCACATCTTACAACTATCATAAAACAATGTCTCAGGCATCACCACTGTATGTAATATTTTCCCTTATGATACCTTTTACAGGCAATAAAGGCTTCAGACGTCTGGTTCCTATCACCACCACTGTAAACAATCCTGACTTTTTTTTCTGAAGGCTTCTTTAGAAAAGAGCATTTCACACCAAACCACTCTGAATGAATGCGTTTACATCTTAACCACTTAAAACAGAAATGTTTAAAAATCAATGGAATTCCCCTTCAAATATCTGTATACAGTCCATGATATACTTTGAAAAGTTTTCAGAAAAGTGATTAAAATGAACATTTTTAGTAGAACACAGACAAAGTAGTCTTCAAAAGAAAGGTCAATAAATGTTTATTAACAATTTAAAATCAGTGAAGAGAGCACAGAATAAATAGGTTTTATGGTGGAATAATGAGATCAGACTGAGGGAACCCGCCCCAGCTGCCGTTCCTTGGAAAGCACTTAGTCATCATATCACCATCCCAGTTCCACACACACACACACACACTGTCCCACTTTACCTGAAAATAATTAAGATGCTTGTGACAACTCATAACAACAAAGAATACAGCTGCATGTACCAAAACCGGCCTCACTTTTGTGTAATTCATGAGACAATAGGACAAGCAACGAGAAAAAGACAGTTGAAAATTTCGGGTAACCAAATGATAAGCAATTTTTTCAGGAAACATAATATCAGAAGTCATAGCTGAAGAAAACTGCCAACCAGTAACAGTACAGTGTAAATTAAATAAAAAGAGCAGTTTTTCACATTTTAATATATTCTAAAAATGTTCTAAATATCTTATTTTTTATATATTGTAACAGAATATCTTACTGAATTCATCTAGGATAGTGTATTAAGAACTCTGCCACACACTGAATGTGCATGGAATCACTTTCAATTGTTATGTTGCTTGGCAACCGTAGTTTATCATGGTCACTGTTAGCGATGAATTAAACAATTTTTTGGGCATTGTTATATTATATCATATAGTATTTTCTCATCATTTTATAAAAGAAATAAGTCATGTGTGCTACAGTGATTTTGTCATAGTTAAGGCAAATATTATGTAATCAATGAACAAACACTGGTTAAGTGATGTTGCTTAGCAGCACTTTTACATCTTGGTAAAATCACTGTATCATGCAGCTTTGAGTGACTTATTGCATTAATGCATGTGTCAAAATTCTCACCTGGTAGGCAGGAACCACTAACTGCAGTCAAGCCGGGTTCTGAACAATAGGACCCAGGAGAACAACTCTGGCATTGCACTGCTTCTGTCAGTCCAGACTGCACACTGGAGCAAAAATCAGATCACTGTGCTTGACATACTTGGCTACATGTGAATAACATGTATAGTGATTTTATACTTTTCACCTTATACCTGAATGTGCCTTTAGGGCATGATGTTGCAGTAGGGCTCCCAGTGAGACAGTAGAAACCAGGTGGGCATTGGGTTCCTGTGATATTATCTGCAGGGGACGGTATAGATGCGCCTCCAAAACACAAGAATCCAGCAGCGCATGGACCAGAGGGTGAGGTGTTTCCTACGAAGACACAAATGAGTCAGTAGGCTCAGACAGGGTTTATAAGCTGACTTTTAGAGAACAGACATTGTTCAGACACTATTCTGTACCTGCTCTTGCGCAGTATGTGCCTGGGTCACACAGAGTGCATTCAGACGAATCAGTTAAACCAGACTGGTTTCCATAAGTCCCTGCAGGACATGGCTGCTGATTTTCTCTCCCTGCAGGACAATAGAAGCCAGGCCTGCATAGAATTGGGTACGTCATACCTGGGAAAGAAAAATCCCTGAACATGAGGCATGACGGATACATTGCAATATCTAATAGTAATAGTAAGGAGCACTGTTTACCTTCCTGGGGGCAAAAAAAGCCAGCAAGGCAAACTTCACATTTGTCCTGGCCTTCACTGGGCTGGTAGCTACCCATAGGACATGCTCTATCACTGACACTTCCCTGCAAAATTGTTCATTTGGAGGTGTTAAAAAATGTTTTCTGAGAATTCTGAGAAATGCAGGAACATTTGAATAATTATTAAGGCTGTACAATACAGTTCAAAAGTCAGAGACCAACTTTCATTCATTTATTTTACAGTCAAATTAGCCATTAAATTATTCGCTTTTCATCATCAGAAAAATCATATTTTTTCAGTGATAATGTGCCTTTATTACAGCCCTTACTCGTTTCAGAAGACTTTCTTTCAACTTTTCAACTTGTCAACTCGTGTGCAGGGACATTTTATCCACACCTCCACATTTTATCCACTCCTCAGTGTTAGAAGTTGGATGTATTTTCTGCTTCTTACAATCCAATAGTCTTAAACACATTCAGTGATATTGGTCTGGACTCTGGAGTGGACAGTCCATCGTTCTGAGAACACCAACAGCTTCTTTGCTTGAATCACATCAGGTTCTCTTTTCTGTCTATTTCACTTTCTCAGTAAGGGCTTCTTAACAGCTACACATCCTTTCAGACTCATAGTGTTGACTTGTCTTCTCACAGTGGAAGGATGGATAGAAACATCTGTGGATTTTTTCAGATCTGAAGCAAGAGTGGAGCTTGGTTTTCTCTTCTCTCTCAAAGAGGAAAGGTCTAAGTTCAGTTTATCTGAGGGGAACAGTTTTGGCGGCCTATCAGGTCTTGCACAGGATTCCCTTTTCCTTATGCAAGATTATCTTATATTTAATTTCCTCTGAAATATCTCCTTAAAAGAGAAATACAAATAAAGAACTTTCACTTTATGGCCATTTTGACTAGTAATTAGATAAGTGAAGGGTCTCTGATTTATGCACAGCTCTCCATATCATTGTCCTCAAGGAACTGACTTGATTTGCTTAACTATGACTCATTACAGATTGATGCAGTGTAGTACCAAATTGCTAAATTCATCGTTTGAGGACAATTAATTATTATGTTTAAAAATTTAATGAATACACAAAGGTTACAGTAGTATAATACAGACAATAAAAACAAAACACTGTTTTCTTTTGGATATTTAGAGTGCATCATTTTTATATTTTCTAAAATGAAAATTGAAATACATTTATTTTGGCAAAAAAATCTGTGTATATGTCATGGTTGGCTCCTCCCACTATTCCATGTGCTTTTTCTGTTTACTTTCTGATCGTCCACGTGCCCCTTTGTTTTGATCTTCCATGTGCATTTGTTTTTCCGTCTAGTCTGGCCCCTTGTTTCGTGACTCCGTCCCTGATTGTTTCCACCTGTCCCTCATCATCCCTGTTGTATTTAAGCCCTGTGTTCACCGCTGGTCTTTGTGGTTTGTTGGATGTATGTACTGTTTGATCGTGTTTGTATGTTTGTTCGGTGTTTCTGTGTTTATCATGTCTGCACCCCGATCTGTTCGCGTTGGCTCTGTGACCCTGGACTGTATCGACCATGACCCTGGACTTGCCCATAATAAAAGTCGCTTATCTCAGCGTATGCGTCCGCCTACTCGCTCCCCGGCATTACAGCATACTTAGAAATGTATTTTAATATATGAATATAATATATATAATCAGTTCTAACATTATAAAATTAATTCAGGTGAATTGCCAACTTCAGATGCATTTTTACACCCCTAAAAATTATACTAGTCATATAATGTGTTCACCTCTTCACAGTAGTGACCTGCTCTGCATTTATGCTCTGATGGTCGTGATGAGTTCTGCCCTCCAGGACAATAATAACCCTCAGAACACTGACCACTGGCCTGTGTTAGGCCTCTCTGATCACAGAAATAACCAGATGGACACATGAAGCAGTCCTCCACGCTGGACCCTCCAGGAACATCTAAGTGGTAAAACCAAAGGGAAGATTTATAGAGCAGTCCAAACCACAAAAAGGTCTGTCCTATTACATAAGAGTACTCCCACTGCATAGGGAGCTATTAAGGTTTTAAATGGTCGTTGCTAAATTAAATTAGTAAATGGAAACTGCAGAGCATGCTCTCTTACTCCTTAGTGTGCCTGGTAAGCAGGGCAGAGGTAGAGGTGTGCCTCTGGGGCAGTAGTGTCCAGGAGGACAGGGTGTAGCATAAGGAGATAAAGAGCCTTTAGGGCAGTAGAAGCCAGCAATGCAAAGGCCCACAGGAGCGTGAAGGCCAGTCTGATTACAGTGAGAGCCTGCATCACAAGGCTGAGGCATGGAGGAGCCTACAGGGCAGTAGAACCCTGCAGAGAAGTAAATGTGAATTCTTCTGACAATTACCATGCAGTCCAGAAGCAACGGAAGAGGGACACAACTTCTGCTGTTAGCTCTGTACTTCAACACACTGGATTTCAAAAGAAACTGACTAACGCAGATTCAGTTAAAGGGGAGCTTGCTTGACCACTTCCTACTCTTCCCATTATATCAAAAACATACCTGGAAAACACTAGAGGTTCCCCATAAATGAGTCTTCAATGAATGATTCTGAATGTTATCATTGCAAATATATTACAATTAAATATGTTAATTAAACACTTTTTCTAGTCACTCTGAATTTAATTTCAGAAATTAGAACAATGTATTGCATTAAAAAATCAATTTAAACTTATCTTTCCATTTTTCTACAGCAAAAAAAGTAGCATGTTAGCATTACTGCCACTGGGTGCTGAATTGCTGGCAAGCTGACCAGCTAATTGACTATTTAAAGTGGTTTATAGTAGTTTATTAATGTACACAAGGCACTGTTAGAAAGTCCTATAATGAGTCAAAAATTGTGTCTAATTAAATTGTTGCGATGTAAAGAGTCATTCGGAGTGTTTTGATGTGAAATATTCCGTTGTAAAGAACTGTTCACAGGGTGGTGATAGGAATCAGACGTCTGAAGAGTCCATGCCTCTAAAAGCTGCCTCACTGAATTTCTTTTATCCCACATTTCTAATCCCCTTCATGGCAGAGAGGCACCAGCAGGGTGTTGGTAAGGTGAAATAGTCCCCAAAGAAAACTTCTTTTCAGATTTACCACTGTCTTACCATCACCAACATTATATATTTATATAAAATCAAACGTCACATGTATGTTCACTGGCTGTTTTAGTTCAATCAAAAGGCTGCATTTGCATTGTGACACCTGGTTCCTATCACTACCATTGTCAAGAAAGACAAGTCAGGTTCTCTATAATGCAGCATTTTACATTAAATCAGCCGGAATGAGTTTGTTTACTACGTTATTTACAGTGTTAGACTTACCCAAAAAATGAAATCAAAATTCCCTTTAACTTCATAGTCCTTTATTTCAAATGCAATGTGCTGGAGTACAGATCCAAGAAAACAAAAATTCTATTACTACACTGTATAAAATGAAAATAGATATTATTGCTGTCCAAAAAAAATCTCCAAAATAGTAATAAAAATGTATAGAAGAAGGCAAAAACATCCTTAACGTTTCATATAAGTCAATGTAAAGAGACTTTATTCCAAGTTTTGAGCCATTTCTTTTAGATCACTTTCATTAAATTCATGCAATATACACAACTGTACACAAATGATGGAGAAAAATAAAAATAGAATAAGTAGACAAAAATGGAAAGATATGTTTCTTTTTGGACAGTGATGATCTGTATCCATATAAAGTAACTGAGAGTAATATATAATATATACATACAGATGTAAAAGAGCTACATACATAAAGGAAGTACTGATTACCTGTAGGACAAATGTCTCCTCTGAAATCAGCACATATGTCTTGAGTGACATCCAGAGTTGAGAGTTCAGTCTGTGCTGAATCTGAGGCAGGTCTGAGACTCAAGCCAGTGCATTCTCCTACTCCACTTTCTGCATAAAAAAGACACTTAAAACAAACGCATTACTATAATACACATGCTTTCAGGTGGAAAACAATTGTATACCTGGCCTGTGAGCTGGGCAGGTCGTGTTGCCTCTCTGTGCACAGACAGAATACTCAGAGTGTCTGGACTGTGGAATAAAGTCACAGAAGCATCTGAGCTGAATGGGTTTGGCCTGTGGAGCAGCGGTTTCAGCTCCTCTTGTGCAGTAGTGACCCGGAGAGCAAAAACCTGCAACCAGTAAAATACAATATTCGTATTTATTCTTTTAACTCATATACTCACATTATATGTTTATTAACACTTTGCATTGCTTGTAACAGTTTTTTGAGAGTATACAGAAAAAAGCCAGAGTAGTAATTTTACTTCTTATTTAACGTGTCTGCTACCTGAGGCCTGGGAGGAGCCAAGTGCATGACAGTATCTGCCTGGAGGGCATGGGGAGCAAAAGCTTTGGGAAGAAGCTCCTTTATCTGCAAGGTAGTGTCCAACAGGACAGGGCAAAGGAGCACTGCTCTTCTCAGGGCAGTAATAGCCTGCTGGGCAGATGTCTCCGTACCTCTGAGAGATTGGGGCTGGCTCTGTGGCACCAGACGAACAGAAATGACCTTTAGGAGAAATGGACCAGAAGACAAATTATGAATACAGGCCTCTGCAAAGGAGAAAAACAATCAAACTAACAGCACAAGACACTGACCAGCATGACAGGGTCCTGAGGGGCTGGTGAGTGCAGTAGTGTTGCAGTAAAATCCTGGAGGGCAGGGAGAACAGTCCAGTGGAGACTGTAACCCCTCAACCTGACTCACTGTGCCTGCTTGGCAGGGCATGGGAGCAGATGTACCCTCCAGGCAGTAAAACCCTGGCACAGAAAGTAAGGGAATTTGAAAGGGAATACATCATATTTGCACCTGAAACTGCTTCAAAATGCTTCCTACATCTGTCTATAAATGTATTAGCTGATTTTATGTGTCTCTGAAATAACAAGTATGCACTCCATTCACCTGGTGGGCATGGATGGCAGGACGGCTGAGCTGGTTGAGACTGAAAGGTACCAGAGGGACAGATGGCAGGCTCAACACTTCTAAATGGGCAGGCATGACCAGGTGGGCACTGTCGACCTGAGCAGACCAGACAGACAACACAGGTAATAAAGGAATCATCTATAAATTGCCATGTCCACTCATAATGCTGACAGGACAGGAGCAGGTCATTCCTGCAGAGATGCTGCAGCAACTCATTCAGCGAGCTGGCATGTTAAATGTTAACTGCTTGTAACTTGTTTGATTTACATCTAGTTATCACTACAGCCTACCAGACTCTTGTGCCATTGCAGTGCCTGCTGGACAGAACCAGCCCTCAGGGCAGCCAAGCTGAACAGAGCTCTGGGCCCAGTCAGGGCAGTAAAAACCAGGCACACATAGCTCACACTCAGATTCAGAGACAGCACCACGCCGGCCTAGAAATGTTCCTAAGAGGAAAAACAAACAGTTAATACCACTACAGGAGAAAGGGCTTACATTAATGAATCAGGAGTTTATGTATCTGCAATAAAGTATAATATAATCAATAAAAACAATGACCTGAGCTTTATATGTAACTGATTCGGTTCATTTGTGATTTATTCTCTAATAAAAACCTAAAACAATTACTTAATGCAAAATTATTAGTGGTGTGTTTTTAATCCATTCTTTTTATACATTCACTAAAGCATTTGATTTTTTTTGTACAGTGAAGATGGAAGTAATATAACTCTTTTATTTGAGTTTTTATCATTTTTCAAACAATAAAAGAAGAGAGGCAAACAGGGAAATTACTATAATACCAGGGGTATTTCACAAAGCAGCATTTCTCAGTTAGCCAGATAACTTAAGATCAAAGATAAGTACTGTCCAATAAGAATGTCCCTCAGCTCTTTTCTATTTGACCAAGCTTGACTTTGGGCTTAAATCAACTGGCTAAAATGAGAAATTCGGCTTTGTAAAATATCCTCCACGTTTAGGGTTCTCATCGATTTTGTTGTTGCTGTTTGTTTTGGTTATTTTTTTTAGCAGAATCTGTTTTTGGCTGTTTGTTTATCTGTTTATTTGTACGATTAGCTGTTTGTTTGCTGGAGACTACATTTTTTCTGGCCCTACCGTACTTCTGCTTGTCATGGTTGGCTCCTCCCACTACTCCATGTGCCCCTTTGTTTTGATCTTCCATGTGCATTTGTTTTGGTTTTCTAGTCCTGCCTCCTCCTTTCATGACTCCACCCCTGATTGTCTCCACCTGTGTTTGCACCTGTCCCTTGTTACCCATGTGTGTTTAAGCCCTGTCTTTTCGCCTGTCTGGTTTCTGGTCTTTGTTTGAATCTCCATCTGTGTTGTTTGGTTGTTTGTTCTGTTCTGCTCTGCTTGTTTTGTTGGGTTCTGGTGTCTGTCACGTCTGTGCCCCAACCAATCCGTGTTGGATCTATGACCCTGGACCGTTTGAACGATGACGATGGATTTGCCCATAATAAATCTCGCTTATCTCTGCATATGCATCCGCCTCCTCGCTCCCCGTCACACTGCTTTTAAAACCTTTTTAAGATCCAATAATGTTAAGAAAGTGCTTAATTAAACAATGACATCAGTTAAGCTGCACATTTGCTGCTATTCTTAAAATATCCTCTGAATTGTAATTGTGGTTTTTTTCAGGGAAAATTTCCCCAGCCTATCTGACATATTCTTTGGGTCAGAGCTGTACCTGGTGGACAGGGCACTGGCTGAACACTCCCTATGGGGCAGTAGTGCCCTCTCACGCAGATATCACCAGTCATTTGTACCAAAGCCAAGAGTTCGTCTTCTGTTGCGTGTGCACGCTCTTTAAACTCTGGAACATAAAAATTTCATGGCTTCTATTAGCATGGCTTACATCATCAGACTTTTTAAATGTCATTTCTAGCAGCGTTCATTACCTGTGGTTCTGTTGAAGTGAGGTGCAGGGGAGCTTGCTCTGAGAGTGCAGTAATATCCTGGACTGCACGGGCCAGACGGTGAACTTAACCCATAATCTGCACAGTACAGGCCAGGAGGACATGGCTGACACTCCTCTACAGATGCTGCCCCTATTGGGATATATATGTGTGTGTGTATATATACATACATATATTGAAAACAGAGGTTAGAAATGTTTGAATCATGATCCCAAAATTTTAAGTAGTACAATAAATGGGCATGAGACCTTCTAATGAGCTGTATGTGCCTGGCAGGCAGGGTTGCATATGGCTGGTTCCCGCAGGGCAGTAGAAGCCTGCTGTGCATTTTCTTCCTGTGAAATCTCCAGGCGGCTGTGAGAGAGAGGCACCCTGGATACACGTATAACTGCCAGGAACCAGAAGAAAAGGTCAGTCTTAAAAAAAGAAATTATAGAGTACTGTGGTAATGGTATTTGATGGGTGTGGAGGATGGAATCACTCACCCTGGAGAGCAGTCTCCAGTGGGGGCAGAAAGGCCAGAAGAGGCACAGTATTTTCCTGAGGGGCAGGGAACACACTGCTCCACACTAGACAGCCCTAATTCACCACTGTAAGTACCAGATGGACAAGCATACTCCTGCCCAGAACTTGTACCTGTTGAAAACAGCAGAGCTATAAGATGGAAAAGCCTTATTACATTGATACTTCAGCATTTCTACCTAATCTCTATCTGTATATCTACCTGTATTTGTTGGAATATGTTGGTAAAGTAATGGTGTGAGTGAAGGTTCATAGGCTTCTGCCTAATCATGCAAAGATACCATAGATCCTTACGGAAAGCAATTAGTGTTTGAATGTTGATTAAAACTGTCTCTTATGTGTATTTTGTCCAAATAATGTTGATAATGACTTTTCAAAAAAAAGACTTTTTGAAAACACTAGACTACTCCTTTAACTGTTGCATATTTCTGTGCAATGTTGTCTCTACCTGCTGGGCAGTAATGCCCCATAGGACATGGGGCAGGTGTCCTCGTCCCCCCCATAACGCCTGTATCAGGATGAACTGAGCCTGCACAGAAAAACCCAGGCAGACAGAGCAAACACTCTGTCTGTAGAAGAAATATATCATTTTACAGTCATATTAGTCAGATCCTCAAAAAAAAAAGTTAGAATTTCGCTTTGCTGACCTGCCCAGGTAGATTTTGATAGGTCCCAGAAGCACAGGGGATCTGAGCAGGGCTGCCTGGGGGGCACATATTGCCAGCTGAACAGGTATATTCAGCAGGCTGACTGGAATTCTGGCCCTGTGGGCAGTAGTAGCCAGCATGGCAGACATACGAAGGAGCAGAGAGCCCCCTGCTGGAGCAAGCAAATCCTACAAGAGAGGAAAAAAAACAGTTGTCACAAATAATGAGTGCATGTTTTCTTGCAGATACAGTTTGGCCAAAAATGTGCATCATTTCCCCTTTATGTCAAATGGAATAAATCAGTCAAGACATATGTGTCTTAAAATATATATTTAAATATATTTAAAAGGAAAATACGAACGGTATAGAACTCCATAGATGTATAAAAATGTTTGTTCTCTGCTTGGGAAAGAGGGTGGGCCAGCCCCTTGTGAAAAGGCTGTATACTTTAATATATTAGTCTAATTAAACTATGTAAAGGGTGGTCCAAGTATATATTTAAAACTTTTACTTATGTACTTTTAGTTTTTACCCAATGACTTTTGAAACAGTTCATCACAATGAACTGTGCTTTTTCCCTTAAATTATACTTAAAATTATATTCCCTTATTCCCTTTTTCCCTTAAATTATACTTTATTACACAAAAAACAGTATTTATCTCTGTGTTAAATGTCTGCTTAAATGAAGTATAACGAAAAATATTAATGTTGTGTTGAAAATGTGCTTACAATGAATGTGTTTATTTTGTGCTAAAACTATGAGCCTACCTCAACAAAATAACACTGTTTGTTATTTATGTTTTAAACCTATAGTTCAATGAAGGGAGCCTGAAAGAATTCTCACAGTGAAGATTCTGTATCAGCAGAATGATAATATTAGTGACAAACCTGATGTCTGGCTACATGTTTAAATAGAAAATACTACGACACTTCAGAACAGCCTAATCTTGCTTGTGCCAGTTTGATGTTGATTGTAGAACACATTTTTTTAATCAAATGTAGATCTAACAGTGGAAAAAAGCATATCACTACAATAGGATGTCAGGGCACTTACATCAAAGCGAATTCTTCTGTAATCTGTTGTTATTCAAGGTAAAAGATTTTACACTACCTGAAAATGTATAACATGACTTTCCCCTGTGAAAAAAATCACATAAGTAGTGCTTGAATAGATATATACTGAAGTTGTGTCATTTTGGAACCACTAATTTGCACTAAATCACTACCAATGTGTACTTGATATATATATTTAATATATATATATTTAGTACTACCATGTGCTGATTAATCACTTAATAAGGGTATCTATTCATATGGTCTCAGTATGTTAGCATATTTAAAAATAGTGTACAGTCAAGTTGGTTTAGCACACCAACTTGGCCTACGCTGTGATACACCCGGCCTTTTATTAAATGCACGTTGTAAAGAATTGGATTAACTCTGTGGCTCCCATTCTTGCTCCAGGAGAACCCCCTGCCCTGCACATTTGACTGTTTTCCTGCTCCGTACACACCTGATGCATCTAATCACAGTAATAATCTCAGGAAAATGCATGAAATTAAACAATGATTGCAACATTCATCTAAATATATGTAAACCACGGAGTATTGTAAGTAAACTGCCGGTGGTGAATGAGTGATTTATAATGTGGCACTATTCAAACAACGTTGTGAGGGAGTTTCTGTCTTCTGCTCTAACATCGTGGCACAGACCGCTTAAGATGAAGGACTTTAATGGTAAACTGCATAAAAATGTAGTACAGCTTAATGTAACTCTGTACAGGCTGTATATACAGTTATTTATCGAGTCGATAAAACTCTAAACGGGCTGTGATTCGTATCACAAGTGCTGTTTCCAAGCCTCTGTGCTAACCGCTAGCTAAGTAAGTTTGTCAGTTAAGTTAGCAAGCACAACGTCGGCTTCCTTAAATCGAATATAAAAACAACATCATCAATACCGGCTATATATACTCTGCAATATTACATGAACCTCAGGATCAGTGCCCTTGGACTGGCAGACTGGGGTGGTGGCCCCTTTTTTTAAGAAAGGAGACTTAGGGTGTGTGCCAACTATCAGGATATCACACTTCTCAGCCTCCCTGGGAAAGTCTATGCCAAGGTGCTGAAAAGGAGACATCGACCAATAGTGGAACCTCAGATTGAGGTGGAACAAAACTGTGTTTTGTGGATTTGGAGAAGGCTTATGACCGTGTTTCCTGAGATATCCTGTGGGAGGTCCTCTGGAAGTATGGGGTACCAGGGCTACTACTCCAGGCCATTCAATCTCTGTACTCCCAGAGTGAGAGCTGTGTCCGTATACTCAGCATTAAGTCGGACCCTTTCAGCGTTAGTGTTGGGCTCCGGCAGGGTTGTGCCCTGTCTCCACTCCTGTTCATGATATTCATGGACAGGGTGTCAAGGCTTAGCCGAGGTCAGGAGGGCATTATGTGTGGAGGCCGGAGGGTGGCGTCTCTGCTGTTTGCAGATGATGTTGTTCTTTTGGCTGAATCACATGGATGCCTCCAGTGCTCACTGGAGTGGTTTGCAGCAGAGTGTGAAGTGGTTCGTATGTGGATCAGCACCTCCAAATCTGAGTCCATGGTCTTAGCCCGAAAAAGGATGGCATGCCCACTCCAGGCAAGGGGAAAGGACTTGCCCCAGGTGGAGGAGTTTAAGTATCTCGGGGTCTTGATGAGTGATGGGAAGAGGGAACGTGAGATCGGCTGCAGGCTGAGACAGGCGGCAGCAGTAATGTGGTCACTCTACCGGACTTTAGTGGTGAAGAGCCATAAGGCAAAGCTCTCAGTCTATATCCCTTACCTATAGTCATGAGCTGTGGGTAATGACCAAATGAATGAGATCACGAATACAAGCGGCGGAAATGAGCTTTCATCGCAGGGTGGCTAGGCTACACTCTGTTTGATAGGGTGAAGAGCTCAGTCTAAAGCCGCTACTCCTCCGCATGGAGAGGAGCCAGCTGAGGTGGTTGGTCTGGATGCCCCCTGGACGCCTCCTAGTGGTCGTGCACCAGGCACAGCCTATAGGTATAAGACCGCGGTGTCATCCTAGGACCTGCTGGAGGGATTACATCTCCAGGTTGGCCTGGGAGCGGCTTGGGGTCCCTGGGAATGAGCTGAAGGAAATTGCGGGGGACAGGGTCGTCTGGGATTCTCTGCTCTCCCAACTGCTACTGTGACCCTATCTGGACTAAGGGGTCAACGATAATGATAATGATCAATACTGGCTTGTTCATCTCTCTTTGAGAATAATTTATGAATGTCAGTCACCTGAACCTGAGTTTTTTTGTCTTTCTGTCTGTGCTGCTAGCGTTGCTTAGCTATCTAACTAGTGAGCTGTTCAAAGTTTAGCTGGTTTAACATTAGCTAGTTACAGTGTGAGCTAGCTGGTTAGTTAAATTTGCTCAGCTGCAAGTACTTAAAAAGTGTATGGATTTAAAATTCAAAGTAAATTCAAAGACCGTTACTTTATTAGCTTAAATGTGTGGCGAAAAAAATCTACTTCTTACTTTTTCTACATTACGTTCCACTTGAGACTGAAATATTAATTCTGGTTTTCATGCTGTTGGTTCAGCGTCTTTCATCATGAAATTTACACTCAACTTAAAGAGCAACAGATATTTTCAAATTATGTCAAAAACTGAAAAATGTCAAATATGGAAATATAAGGTTTTGTTCCGACAGTATCGATATACTACTTACGTCTTTAAAGAGCACACAGAATTATAAACATGTTTTTAGCACGGTTTAAATATATTTTTAGAGTTCAATTTGGCAGCACAGACTGGTATACTTAAATTATACCTGGCAAAAATAACATATGGCTAGTAAACCTAGTATACATCATGTACTAATTAGCACTGATTTAGTATAAGTTAGTAGTTCCAAAATAACTTGAGTATATAACTTTGTTAGCACTACTGTAGTGTACTTTTTTCCAGAAGGGGCCGTAACATTCTTGAGGGTCAAATCAAACGTCTTCACAGGCCAACTTTTGGCAACCCTGCTTATATAATATAAAACTTTTTCATTATTTTGTGTGACATAATGGTAATCTAGTATTTTAATGTTTGTACCGCATGTTTACCTGTATAATACACAGAACTGAGGGGGCTGTAAAAGAAAGTGTTAGAAGTATACACTTTGTCAGCTTGCATCATGAAAAATCGTGAATCGCTTGCCTCAGAATCAAGTTGTTCAGAAATCTAAGAAAGACTTGATTATGTGGTTACTACTGTGTCTAAGGAGACTTCATGCCAGATAAACTGGACAAAAGTACAGTACATAGCTAAAAACTACAGTAGTAGCAATCTTAAAAATGTATATTTGTTTTATTTGGGTTAATATAAAAATTATACTACCGTATGTAATTATATTGTACTTGTCAAAATTATATATTTAAATGATCGTACCTGTCTGTCAATGCAATTAATTCTTTCCCCAAAGTTTTGGCATATAAACAGCTTTAAGTGTCACGTGCACAATGAATATATATTCTGCTGCTGGTTTATTCTTCAATCGGGATATACGTATTCATATTGATATGTGATTTGTGGCACCTGCAGGGCAGGCCAGGCAGGCGGACAACTCAGTGTTCCTGCTGATGTTGCTGTAGTGACTGAGTGGACAAGGCAGTGGAGATGAGGAGCCTGTGGGACAGTAATGACCAGGAGGACACCAGTCACCAGTCACTCCATCATCAGGTGTTGGGGATACTGCCCCAGAGAGACAGAAGTATCCTGCTTCACAGAGTCCAGATGCAGCATTCTGACCAGAGGCCGCACAGAAAAACCCTGAAAGTGAAGAGAGAGCATTTCAGTGATATCCTACAGGAAAACAGCACAGAGAACGCGCTCCAGCACAGATTTCCAACAATAATTATATATTTTTTGCTAGTTTTGAACTGGAAATGTAAGGCTAAACACAATACCAAGTTTCTAGAATAATGAATTCTAGATAATGAATAATGAATAATAATGAATAATACACTCCTCACCTAAATCATCAGACACTTGTCTCCAGGGTTGGGAGGGTTACTTTAAGAATGTATTTTGGTACTGATTACTGATTACCTGTCAAAAATTGTTATGTGTAACCTAATCCAACCAATCACGGCATTAAAGTAACATCATTTGAATACCTCTCATTACTAATGGATTACTCACTTTTTTTAAAGATAAAAACATTTTAACAAGAATTTAACACAAGGCAAACAGAAAAACTGCCCTGTTTTGTGAAATAAAATAGTGCATTAAAAGCCACGTAATTATCTGCGCTTGATCTGTGTTGTTTGTACTTCCATTAAAAAATTGGCTGTTAAAAAAAAAGCATGGAGCATTTATCTTATTGATCTCACATTTGAGCAAAATGGCCAAATCTGAGTGGATTATCTCTAAGACAAAGATAACAAATCTATACGGTATAGAGTTTGAGTATGCTTGAGCAGTGAAAATGGTAACAAGTGCAACAGCGATAAATATAAATAGGGGCCATTCCAACACCTCTAAGCGGCCTGCATTGGTTCATAAGACTTTATATAATTGCATCCTATGTGGGATGTTTACATTTGCAATGTGATTTGTAGACGCTCCCTTGGCCCACAAAAATCAACTTATACTACGAGTTTAAAAAGATACTAATTACACATGAAAACTGGCGTCAGAGGTGACTGTTAGTCTTTTGTGGAAAAAGTAAGCCATAATTATAGAATACATCTTTATTTTATGTAATTGTAACATTGTGCCTTTGAAAAGAGCTTTTTCACGTTTCAGAACTATTAGTTAATGTCAGCTTACTTCAGTATAAAATGCTGAGTAATCTCAAACAGACTTGCCTATGAGGTTTCTGACAAACCTCACAGTGAACATGAATGACATGATATTGTGTGTAAAAATGGCCAAAAGAACATAATTGACATTACTTAAGAGCTAGCACTATAATAGAGTTAAAATTAATGGGTGGAATACATGCTTCCATAAATTGCTAGCAACATTAGTCTTTCAACTCCAGTTTAAAACTAGCTCACGTACAAAATGAAAGAAGCAAAGTTTGGACACTAAACATGTCTTGGTTGATGTACTGCATATGCTGTAAGGGGAAATCCTGTAGATTTGCTTTTCCACCAAACTATTCCTTTAACTCTTTCTCACAATAGCCATAAGATGCAGTGTCCACCTGTTTGGAGTGGGTCCCTCAGCTAAGCTACGTATGTTTTTCTTACATATTGCACATGGTTTTTTGAAGCCGCAGTTGTGCTACCCACTGTATCTCCCCTTTCCTCTCTTATTGCTCACTAACAGCTCAGCACAGAGTCACAAGTTATTAAATCTCAGGTTTTCACATGAATCACAGATAAATCACTTACTTTTTATTTGATTAACTGATTTACATTCCACCAGTAGAACGGCCACCAGAGAAAGAGGTTAAACTTAAAATAATACAGTAATTCTTTTCTTGCTCTTTTTAGAAGTAGTGTACCTGGTGGGCAGGGTGCACAGTCTTCTGGACTGACCATCCTTGTATATGGATTAATAGTTCCTGCTGGACAGGGATATTGGCTTTTCAAGGTGGTGCCTGTCGGGCAGTAATGACCTGTGGGGCAGTCGATGCCTTCAGCTGAAGAGCCATTGGCAGGACAGTAGTAACTGCACAAGAAAAAACATTGGGATAAGATAAACTATAATGTGAACATTTAAATACAGTTTAACTGTTTTTTCAGGTCAGGTTCCCACGACCCAGAAGGCTAAGCGGCTTAGAAAGTGTGTGTGTGTGTGTGTGTGTGTGTGTGTGTGTGTGTATGTGTGTTTTCTCATGTTTGACAGCCTGAAATATGGACCATTTTCAGGTTCTCAGTATTATCACACGCAGCTGAGTGTGTGTAAATGTGTGTACCCCTGGGGACACAGGCTGCAGCCGGCCTGGCCCTCACTGCTGCTGATGGATCCTTGTGGACAGGTTTGAGGAGCACTGGAGCCTCGAGGACAAAAATAACCTGGGCAAAAAGACAGAGTGAAAGGATAAAGGAGGTCAGCATAAAGAGAAGCCAGATGGGTTGAATTTGTCTTGAGTGAGGTGTGCTTGAGCTACCTGCAGGACATGGTCCACCTCTGTGGTCTCTGATTAAAGAGTTGGGATGCGAAGCTCCTTGTCTGCAGTAGAAACCCTCCCAACATTGTCCTGTGGGAGCAGTCAACCCAGATGTGTCACAGTAATGACCAGGAGTGCAGAGAACGCAGTCGTCCTGCGGGAGAGAGGTATCTGTTCAGCTACGCTCTGGGATATTACAAATCTGACAGCACTGCTACTTGACTTGCTGTAAAGCTGAAGAAAAGGGTCAGAGATATGATGCTGTCAAATTCATGGATGTTGCTAATAGGTCCTGACCTCACTTCTCAAAATTTAATGGTTTAATCCTTGATATGCTACCAAGCTGATAGTGACCACCTGCAACTGATGCATATCACAACAACAGAGGCCCAAATTGGTAAATTTGGACACAAAACACCATCATAGTTAAAATTTGTTGTTTTTTTTTTCTGAAAAAGATGCGGTGACTGTGCAGCTTAAGCAGTGGCGCAGTATTACGAGGGTGTTGTTAGATGCTTGCTGTGGTATTTTACAAGTTTGTTAAGTGGTTACAAGGTGGTTGCTATGATATTTTAGGTGGTTACTAGGGTGTTGCTAGTTGGGTGATTGCTAGAGTGTTGCTAACTGGTTCCAGTGGTATCTCTGGTGATTGAAGGTGGTTGCAAGGTGATTGCAAGGTGATTGCTGTGGTATTGCAGGTGGTTGTTAGGGTGTTGCTAATGTACTTGTATCATGGTGATATAAGACGGGTCACAAGCTTTTGCCCACATAGTTCTGCCATTGATTCCTATGTTTTTTTTTTTTTAATTAATCAAATCAAAAAAGCTGTATAAAATTCAACATTTCACAATCAGATTGAACATGCTGTAGCTGGAAAAGTGCTGATATATAAGTGAAACTAGTTAGAGGACAAAAATAAAATCAGAATAAAAGAATAAAAATCAGATAACTATAGTGTTACTAATAACCAAAATAAGTAAAATGCTTCCAAACCTGACCTGTAGAATGATAACATGATATAACACAAAAAGCATTTGTAGCAAGAGAACTGCCTAAAATGATTTAAAAAGTGCTCCATCTCCTCCATGTAATATGCATATTTTCATACTTTGAGTTTCTGCTGTTTATTTGAGTTAATGAAATGTGACAATTCAGAACTGATGCTCATATTTGACAATTAACAGTTGACGACTGACAATTATATCAGCCAGTAAAGCACTGTTTAACTAAACATGTTGAAGTCTGTGTTTTTAAAAATGATAAAATTATAAATATTCTAAAAGTTATATAAAATTACAATGTCTGATATTGTCAGCTATTGTACATTGTAGCTAATCAGTATGTGTTGGTCAAAAAATGTTCATATGTCTAATACCGTATTGGCTATAGGTGTTAGAGCACGCCATCAATTGTACTCACTACAAAAGTGATTCAAACTAAATAGTTTAAATACTGAATATAAAATCATAGTAAAAATTAAAAAGTACAAATTAGAAAAAATCTTTTTGATCATTTGGTCATATAGTGGAGAAACATGGTGTTGTTATACCTGTGAAGTTAACTTGGTCCTGTTACTAAAGGTCCCCTCTGGACAAGGCTGGGGATCAGCAGAGCCTTGTGGACAATAATGACCAGCAGGGCAGGGTCCGCCACTGCCTGAGGAAAACAAAATGACTGTTTCTTACTTCTGGTTACAGGCAAGTGCTCTATTAGGAGTTCACTGGAAACTGGCAGACTAGTTTAGAGAACTGGGCCAGCAGAGGTGTTTGATATGTACTACTAGACTGCAATAACAAAGACGTACGATTGTACAATAATTACATTTACTCTTTTCAATGCTAGTCAACCCAACACTAGTTCTAACACTGGGTGGCAGTGATGCTGTTTTGGAAATTGCCAATCTCACATATTACATAATATGCAAATAATAATCTGTGAATGTGAATTTCTTACGCAAAGGCATTACATTTGGATTTAAATATGATAATTTATCAATGCATAGGTCAGTTTGTTTTATAACTGCTGCTTTAAGCCAGTTTAGTAAAACAGCTCAAATGATCATATATAGTATTTTCTTTCTGGAAAATTATAAAGCCAATCCTTAAAACTGGGATTGGAGCACAATGTGATTTCTCAATATCTCATAGCTTGCATTAACAAGAATTCCTTATACCCATGAAATTAAATGGGAATTAAACTGATTTTTCAGAAACTTTGTATAGTTGATTCAGATTAAGTCATTCAGAGCAGTTAAATCATATGAAATGGTTCATTGTAGAGAAACAATAATAGGAACAACACAAATATAGCAATTTATTTATTTGCAAATGATCAGTTAGCCTACATGTGGCTTCTGAGGTTTTATATGTAATAACGATAATAGAAAAAAGCTGAAAATTTGGAGGTTGGTTTGCTTTCCGTGTACCCCACCATGAGCCTAAACCTTTAGAGGCATTGAACTATTCAATTGTCTAATTCCTATCACCACCTCTGTGCCCTTCGAGCTTCGAGTACAGCTCGGCTTGACCCGCCATCCTTCAAGGCGCGTGGAAGACAAGCATCGAGTATGTTCTCTGTACTGGCACCCAAGCGGTGGAATGAACTCCCACTGGCTGTCCGAACAGCGGAGTCTCTTGCTGTCTTCAAATGCAGACTGAAGACCGTCTCTTTACACAGCACTTAAATGAGCATTGAATTAAGTATTGTTTGTAATATATTGTGCTACACTTGTACATCATATTTTACTGTATTGCACTGTGTTTTGTAGTTTACTTTATTGTTGAATCCACTGTGTATAGTAGTTTATTGTATTGTATTGCGTGGCACTGCATGGCACAGAGTTCTGTGCTCAACTCTGTTCCTTCTTTCTGGGTGTCTACACTGACTTTTGTTTCTAGCAGTATCTGAGCTCAGGACCATCTTTCTCTCTAACCTGTTGGAAACCAGCAAAGATACTTTCTCTAGACAGACAAAGCACTTCTTGTAAGTCGCTCTGGATAAGATCGTCTGCTAAATGCTGTAAATGTAAAAGCCTTCTCTCAGTAGGTCAGTAGATATGGAGCATTTCACTTCAAACCACTCTGAATGACTTTGTTTACATCTTTACAATTATGCCAATTTTTTTCCCCTTTGAGACGTGAAGAAGGGTACTAAATATTAAACAGCACACAGTCAGTCAAACTGAACTATAATGAACTACATAGCCAGCTGTTTTGACAGTGTACCTGCAGACAGGGTGAGTGGCTGGGGTGAGATGTTTCCTCGAGAGCAGTAATATCCTGCAGAGCACTCTCCAGAGACAGAGGTGGCGTTCTGGTGAGAGCAGTAGTGTCCTCCATCACACTCTCTGCACTGAGAGACCATACTCAGGCCTGTCTCTGGGCTGTAGGTCCCAAGTGGACAAGGTCTCCAGTCATAACCCGTGCCCTCTGCACAGTAAAACCCTGCAGCAAACACCGACAGGCTTTAGATACCCATTTGGAACAACATCAGAGGGAATGTGTCTTCTTTGCTCGCCACAGTGTGGCACTGTTAGCATTTTAAGTGTGTTTAAGAATCAGTCAAACACGTTTGAACCCCTTAAACAGTGTGTATGTGGGCTTCACTCTCGTAACTGCATACATTTTTTTCATCCAAACATTTGAGTAGGTGAATCTAGGATTTATCAAGGTAATAAATCTTATATTCTTCTCTGATGAGATTATTTGCCTTTCAAAGACAAAAAAATGTGTTAATTTTCTGTGGCACAATTGAATTGGGTCCATGCAACAGTTCATGTTCAGAGTGTAGCTTATTGCACAATATGCTTATACAGTTTTGATATATAATAAGGGCTTTTTTCACTTGTTTGAAGAAGTAGACTGCACTTACGTTGTCTTACTTCAAGAATTCTGAAGTTTCAAAGTTCAGACGGTGTTTACTCAACACACTCAGTGTTTTCAGATTTCAAACTGAAGTTAGTAAAATATGCCAGCAAAATTCAGATTTTTTCTTGCCTTATTCTGGTAAACAAATTAGCAATATAGCCTTACAAAAAGAATAATAACATTAAGAGGTTTATTTATATTAAATAATAAGAAAGAGGTCTAACCTTGTGGGCACTGTAACCGACTTCCATTTACACAATACCAGCCAGCACTGCAAGGCCAGCACTGAGATGCCTGTGTGGCAGTCATAAAAGTCCCTGGATCACATGGCACTGGATGAGTGGCTCCACTAGGACAGTAATGACCCTCTGGGCAGAGGTTGCCTGAGGTCCTGTCAGTAGGCATGGGAGTCGTGGCTTTCTCAATACAATAAAATCTTTCAGGAAAAAAATAAAACAATGTAAATGAAATGATCATCAGTATTAGAAAACTGAAAGAGCAAGAGAACGAGGGTTTAATGTGGCACACACCCCTCAGAGCAGAGCCCTGTGGGCGCAGTGAGTCCTGCAGTGGCGCAGTAGAATCCTCCAGGGCACTGCTGGCAGTCCTCCTCGCGCCTCTGACCTGTGCTGTTAGACCAGGTGCCTGACGGGCAGGGCACAGGGCTGACAGTGCCTACAGTAAAACAATAAGCAATACACTCATGTCATAATATATTGTGTCTTGAGAATGGCAACTTTACAGGAGAAGGAAAAAAAACATTTGAATAGAAAACAAACATTTAGTAGAAGTGAATAAAAAAGGATTTTGGATCATTTCCGTTGGCCTGTTCCTCATGATATTTTAGCACCAATAGCAGCAGGTATTTTAAAATAATGCCAATAAATGAAAAATAACAGAAACAGAGATGCCAAGTTTTGCTCTGACACCGATGACATATTAATAAGAGATGGCTAGACTGCACCAGTTAGACCCAATATTGGGCTCTATTGGGTAAGTTCTGCTGGGAGGTGGTTGTCCCAATCTCTGACCTCTAAATTTCAACTCGTGAAAACTATATTACTTTTTTGTATTTTTTTCACAGTTTATAAAACATATTTTTGATAAAGTGAAGCTGGAAGATTTAGATTTACCCTGAGTTTAATATTTACATACATTTATTCAGAATTTATTATCCTGTACTGTCTATGGATTGAAACATGCTATTTATGACAGATGCATGCTGTTTATGATTCTGTAACTGTAAATAATTATGCTGCCGTAATACCTTTAGGGCAGTAATGTCCCACTGGGCAAAGTGAACCAGAAGGTCCAGCAGAAGGACTGGCTGTGCGGGAGCCCTCTTTGCACCAGTATCCAGAGAAGCACAATCCTACAAGTAGAACAGGTTATTGGATACGTTGAGCAACAAAAGGACGTTAATAAAATGGGAGACTGAATTCCTATGATAAAAAGGGAGATTTCATAAATCAAACTCTGAAGATTTACCTGCAGGCTCTGTTAGGCCTACAGCTGGGCAGAAGTGTCCTGATGGGCATGGAAGACAGCCACTTAGGCTGTCCATGCCTTCTCTCGGGTTGTAGGTACCAGTGGGGCAAGGAAACTGCATTGCATAGCTTGTTCCTTTAGGGCAGTAATGGCCCTTAGGACAGGGCTGCAGGACGGACAGATTACCAACTCCAAAGCTCTCATCACAGTAAAATCCTAAAAAGTGTATGTATGTATATATATATATATATATATATATATATATATATATATATATATATATATATATATTAAAGTGACAACAAAGAAGCAAATTCTACTTATAGTTCTGGTTTTAAAATTTCAGCAATGTCAAAAATCCCTCAAAACATTGTTCTATTTTCTCAAAGTTTTGTGTGATTAAAATGAAATTGCAACATGCAGTTTAGCTATTAAATTAAACAAAAAATAAGTTATTATTTTGGGATAAGAAGTCAATGTTTCAAGATGGTAAGTCAAAATTTTAATAACTCTTGATATAGTAAGTCCATACCTCAGGAAAGTTATTAATCATTTCAATACACATCAGAATTTTGAGAAAAGAATTGTTTTGATGGTGTATGTCAATATGTTGACAAAATAATAATAATAAAAATAACTATATAAATATAGTAAGTCAAGGGCTTGAGAAAAAAGTCTTTATTTCAGCACAATAACTCAAAAAATGTCATTATTATAATTTCCTTATGTTGTAATTATTATTTATTTATTTTAACCTTATTTGTTTTACCAGACAAGATATTAAGAACACAATTCGGCTTTATAATATCAGCCTGGTGTTAAATATTAACTTCAACTATTTATTGAACATTGGTGGATTTGCTTATGGATTTTGTTGCCAATTTCTAAAAGCAATAAGCCACTAGAATGCACAAATTCACATTCTAGTTCTTTCACCACAGTAAAGGTGGTTAAGAAAACCTCTTCAAGCTCAAATATTTTTGATTGAAATATGGCATGAAACTACCACCCATTCTCAGCACTTCTACTTAATTCAGTGGTTCATGAGAAGATATTTATAATTATCTTGCCTGCTTCACAGATTGTGCAGTTGGCCTGCTTCTGTTTGTCCTGGTAAGTCCCAGAGGGGCAGAGAACTGGGGCAGGGCTTCCTGGGGGACAGTGATGACCGACCGGACAAGGAAGAGCTAGGTCATCAGTCTGACCGGGAGGGCACCAGTAACCTATCATACAGAGGACAAGGACAGAGTGACGCAACCTCAAAAAATATGAATAGAAAGAGGTTTTAACACACGACATATGTTTTATATTAAAAATGAGATGTTCTGTAGTTATTTGGATGCATAACAGAGAGAAACCTCGTATGAAATCCATCGAATTCATAGTTATTACTTTCGTATTGCTGTGCTGCTCCTGCTGAATGCATAATTATGTGTTTACATGGTGAGATAAACAGTTAGACCCATTAACACGTTTCCATGTTGAACAATGATCAAAACGTAGAGGATCTTTTTTTCCTTATGCTAAACAAGACTCTACACACAACAATAATTCTTTATTTAATTAAAATCATAATAAAAGATCAACTTATGAATACAAATGTGGTATTTAGTGAAGATTTTGAATCTGCATAAAAAACACTAACACAGTTTCTCGGATTGCTTTAATGAGGTATGTGTGAGAAATATAAAATTCCATCATGCTTTAGTTATTGCTCAGTTTCCCTGCATCGACTCCACCCCTCTCCAGTCTCCTCCTGTGTTTCCTCCCTAGCCCGGCTTGTCATTGCGTGATGAAGTCCATCATCACGCATATTGTCATGATTTCTACAGCCAAGTTTTAGAACAAAAGGTACTATCTGGGCCTATTTTAGTCCCTCAAGCTAGAAACACTGTAAATTTAGCTTGGGGCTACAACATGGTCCTTAAGGTTTAATTAGAATTTGAAGGAGTTTTAAATGAACACTAAATTCACTTGCTCCACAGAAAAGGAGCATTTTTTTGCAACTTTTTATGTAGTCAGATTGGCTATGTGGAGTCAATGCGCCTTAAAAATATAACTGCAACTAATTATTTATCATTATAATCCCTGACTAAAAATACTGAAAACTTGCCCTTCAGGGCAGTGGTGCAAATCGAGGAGGCTGGGGCCGAAATGTTCGATCAGGTTTTTGAAATTATGCAGTATCATCAATTTTCCGGCAACTGTTAGGTATCACTTGTTATATAGCTGTCAATCACATTTTCATTAAAGCCAAAATAGATTGTTGTTTCATTTAATTATAAACCAGAGGTTCCCAACCTTTCGCAACACTAATGACCACAAAATGTTCTGTGACCCACAACAATACAATCCAACCAATCTGATCATGTACATACTGTATATATCCAAACCTGTTTTTTCCTTTTATTTATGAAATCATTGCAGTTCTGACACCCTTAAAAATTTTTATATCTAAATTCAGAACCAAATATCTGTTTATAGAATGTCATTTCCTGATAATAGCTAGGGTTGTGCTTGATTATATGCTACCAAATGATGAAAAGGTGTTTTGTAATAACAGTGCAATGTTTTCATGATTAGGCGATAAAACCGTTAGATCACACTAATCTGTTCAGGAAAATTGTTTCTGTGGAGTGTATTTTTACATTGAAATAAACATGAAACAACATTAGAAAATGTACCATTAGCATATCGAAATGTAAATTATAGTGCTTCAAAGACAAAAAGTTCTTTTTCAGTAATTAATTACTGAATTAACCTTATAAAAATTCATTGTCATATCTATTACAAAATTACCTTATTTACCTGTTTTGTCTCACCTTAATAAAATTTGAAACTTACACAAGTATTTGCCTCAAGCATTTTTGTTGATTTTTGTTTACTCTTTGCAGTATAAAAAGTACATACACTATATTTCCAAAAGTATTCGCTCGTCTGCCTTCACATGCGTATGAAATTGAGTGAGATCCAATTCTAAATCCATAGGGTTTAATTTGATGTCGACCCACCCTTTGCAGCTATAACAGCTTCATCTCTTCTGGGAAAGCTTTCCACAAGGGTTAGGAGTGTGTTTATGGGAATTTTTGACCGTTCTTCCAGAAGCACATTTGTGAGGTCAGACACTGATGTTGGACGAGAAGGCCTGGCTCACAGTCTCCGCTCTAATTCATCCCGATTGGGTTGAGGTCAGGACTCTGTGCAGGCCAGTCAAGTTGTTCCACTCCAAACTCGCTAATCCGTGTCTTTATGTACCTGCTTTGTGCTCTGGTACGCAGTCATGTTGGAACAGGAAGGGGCCGTCCCCAAACTGTTCCCACAAAGTTGGGAGCATGAAATTGTCCAAAATGTCTTGGTGCTGAAGCATTAAGAGTTTCTTTCACTGGAACTAAGGGGCCGAGCCCAACTCCCAAAAAACAACCCCACACCATAATCCCCCCTCCACCTGCTCTAGATTCCAGTGGCGGTGCTGTACACCACTGCATTCGACACTTTGCCTTGGGCTTGGTGATGTAAAGCTTGGATGCAGCTGCTCAGCCTTGGAAACCCATTCCATGAAGCTCTCTACTCTGTTCTTGAGCAAATCTGAAGGCCACATGAAGTTTGGAGGTCTGTAGCGATTGATTCTGCAGAAAGTTGGTGACCTCTGCACACTATGCGCCTCAGCATCCACTGACCCCATGCTGTCATATTACGTGGCCTACCAGTTCGTGGCTGAGTTGCTGCCATTCCCAATCGCTTCCTTATAATCACTTTGTTATAATACCACTGACAGTTGACTGTGGAATATTTAGTAGCAAGGAAATTTCACAATTGGACTTGTTGCACAGGCATCCTGTCACAGTACCACGCTGGAATTCACTGAGCTCCTGAGAGCGACCCATTCTTTCACTAATGTTTGAAGAAGCAGTCTGCAGGCGTAGGGGTTTGGTTTTATACACCTGTGGCCATGGAAGTGATTGAAACACCTGAATTCAAAGATTTGGAAGGGTGAGTGAACACTTTTGGAAATATAGTGTACATTTATATGAACCATGAGTTAAGCTCAGATGAACATTTACAACTATTAGCCCTGCATAAAAGTGCTTAGCAGATTATAGATGTGAAAAACCATGTGCTCACAGAATAATCAGCTTGTCTAATTAGCTCCTCGGGCACTGGCATTGTGGAATTATTCAAATCCAATAAATTCTTCTCAAGGTACTAATCCTTTTTCAGTGGAACATAAATGTTGGTAATAATTACCCAGTAATTAAATCCCCTGTGAATAAGACTGCCCTCTGTGTGCTGTATAATGAACTCTGGAATACTGTACTTGCCCTGACTGCACAGTGCAGTGGGAGCTCTCAGGCCTCTGGAGCTGCAGTAGTGACCGGCTCTGCACAGCTGACACTTAGCTTGACTATCCAGGCCTGCCACTCGAGAAAACATCCCCACTGGACACGGTTCTGGATCTCTGGAGCCCTCAGCTGGTTAACAAATACAGAATAGTGACTGATGTGCACTCTTGTTCTGACACTGTTGGGCATCTACAAAGGGACCAATGAGCAGTAGTTACCACAATAAGAGCCTGGAGGGCATATGTCACCAGTGATGCCATCTGTTGGTTTAGATGCAGTTGCTCCCCCAGTGCAATAATAACCAGGAGCACAGGGACCACTCGGCAAGGCCAGACCTGTTCGAGAAATGTGTTGTTACAGATTTTTGTTATGTAAATTAAGGGAATTCCAGGGATTTTTCAGTATGTATGTATAATTCAACTGCTGAAGTGTAAACAAAGTCTTTAGGAATAATTATGCCTTACAACAGTGTGCATGTACATCTCCACCATACATGCTTTCAGTAAGAAAATACATGGTAGGCCAAAATCTTATCTCAACGCTTTTATAAAACAACGTCTCGGGCATCAGGCAACATTATTTGTAACCGTTTTGTGTTATGGCTTCCTATGAGGGAACTTTACCACCATTACATGCTTCAGATGATTCTTATCACCACCACTGTAAACCGTTGTTATTCAGCAAATTTCTCTAGAACAGTAAATTTTTATATCAAATCACTCTAAATGATTTTACCATTGAATAATTTCAATGCCTTCACACCCAATAAGTATACATAATTTTAACAGTGAATGGAGTAAAAACGAAACATGGATATAAATGAAGGCAACAAACTATGCACCATATTTCAAAAGGTACAAAATACTATACTGAAACAAGGTTAACTAAGACACCTAAAATAACTGCATTCACATTTTTAAAAATAGACTCAGGCATATATATATATATATATATTATATCAAAGATGGTATCAAGAAAGGTACATTTTTGTATTTTTGTATGTGATTTTTTTTCAATCAAGTAATCTGGTTTAGCCAAATTTGTGACTCCAACTAAGTAAGTGTGTACCAGTGGCATTGCAGAAAGTTCCAGGAGGGCAGGGTATGGGCTCTGAGCTGCCTGACGGGCAGTAGTACCCAGCCTGACATCTCCCCCCAGTGGATGTGGCTGGACACAGACAGTTGGCATTGGTGTAGTTATCCAGGTCAAATGGTTGAGGGTTCCAGGCAGCAGAGACACAAAACCAGCCTGGAAAGAACAACAAAAATACAAGATGCTTGAAGCTTTTGTCTTGTGTAAGCAACACTATATTAATATGTGAATACAATACATTTATTTTTACCTAAATTATATAAAGCCTTAATGCTGATGCAAACTTTTTTCTTTTATTAAATACATTTTCAGTGCTGTTGTCGTATTTGTAATACAACGGAAAGAGTTAGAAGTATCTTTTTAGAAAACAAACATTTGAATTGTGTTGTTTGCACATGAAAAACATGAACATGGAAGAATGTCTTCAAGTGACAAATATAGATGCAGCAGAGGCTAAATGAATCATGACATTTATTACGTTGATTGTTGAATTAGAATGGCTATTACTGTGTTACCCACAGAGACAACAGAAATTGGTGAAGTGAGTTAACGTCACATGTGAAAGATTGCAAAAATCATAAAGCCCTTATACATGTATTCCATTATTACTGTTTAGATATCTGAATTCATTTCTGATTTTATGTGCTCGTATTGTAGCACATCTAGCGGTAAAGCTGCATCTTGGATAAACACAGTGCCACACAGAAAGCTTCAATTCCACATGGAAATACAAGACGTATCAACTCTGGGGTGCAGTTTAATGAGTTAAAAAGGACTTCACCAAAGTTGCTGATGATATGTTAGGCAAGATTGAGATATTATATAAGTAAAATAAACTATATGAATCCACTGCAAACAGGACTTGACCTCTATCCATATGTTTCGGGCAAGCTGAGCAACTGACCAGCTTTGCATTTCCCAGATACAGCTGTCAGTCTTTCCTTTTCACAGTAATGGCCTGGAGGGCAGGGCAGGCAGCTGTCAAGGCTTTGGGTCATAGGCTCAGGGTTGTAGTAGCCTCTTGGGCATGGGAACTGGGTAGCATGCCTCGTGCCTGTAGAAAGTCCTCAATGCATGATGCTTATAAGAACAGCTAACAAACACTTTCATTAACAATGTGCTGTATGTAGTGAAGATGTATTTACTGTATCTACACAAGCAAATGAAAAAGAAAATTATAGGCTACTGCATTCTGTATCATACCATCAGGACAGTAGAAGCCAGGTGGGCATGGAAACTGTGCGTAGTTGCTGGTGCTTTCTGGGCAGTAGTAGCCAGCAGGGCAGGGGCTACACTTAATTTGGCCAGTAAGGTTGGTGTAGGTGCCAGCCGGGCAGGGAAGTGGTCTGGTGCTGCCTGATGCACAATAATGTGCTTGGGGACAGAGTCCGCCCTCTGTACCAGAACCTGTATAGACACATTAATCTAACCCCTCAGACAACATTTCACAATACACACACCAACTGTTACGATGCAATTAACTGAACTTAGAAATGAACTAACATTTTAATGAACTCATTTAATTCAAATCATACTATTAGGTTTCGTATTTAACAATGTCTCTGTAACCACACGATATACAAAGCTGATGTAGAAGGCTCATACCAGTGGAGGAGGTAGCTCCACTTGGGCAATAAAATCCCTCCTGACAGGGTCCAGACGGCCTGCTCAGGCCCAGAGATCCACAGAACAGCCCCGCAGGACACAAACTACAGCCTGAGAGCTCCGTAATGTACAGGCTATGAATAAATTGAAAGTTAATTATCCTACTTCATTAAACATATCAAGGGTTAGTCGTATTAATTTTACCTGTTTGAAAATGTCCCAAGTGGACAGGGTAGAGGTAGACTGGTGCCCTCAGGGCAGTAATGGCCCATAGGGCATGCTCCCCCAACCCCAGTGCTAAAATTTCCATTAGGGTTCTTAAAATTTATGCCTGGAGGAGAGATCACATGTAAAGTATTGACTAGCATATCATTTCGCATAGCAGTATCACGGATGAGATTACAACCATGGAGGGGCAAAAAAAAGCTTTTTTAAAGAGACAGATGAAACTAACTTGGCATACCTGCTAGACAAAAATACCCTGACTGGCAGGGACCAGTTGGTTCCACTAGTCCCCAGTCGTCACAGTACATTCCTTAAAATGATAGGTGGGTGTGATAAATACAATACCCGATGAATGCAATTAACACTGCCAAATAAGTAAGTATAGCAGGGGCACTGTTCTCACCAGCTGAGCACAGTGAACACTGCTCTACTTGGCTCTGTCCTGCTTTGGGACTGTATGTGCCTGGGGGGCAGGGGAGGATGTCCTCCACTGTGCCCCCCAGGCAGTAATGCCCTTCTGGACACAGCTGGGCTTCCTCGCCTTCCAGACAGAGCCATCCAGGAGGACAGTCACTGCACTCTGCAGCACCTGCACATAAAGCACAGTATTTTCCAATAATAAAAAAATATATAATCAGAACAATTTGTGTTTGTTGTTATTGCTGCTGCTTTGTTGTTGTGGTTTTAGGACACTTAATACATCTCAATGGAGCTTTAATGCTTTACATCATAGGAACAAAAGATTGCAATGGAAACAAAAACAACATAATGGAACATCATGGTGTGAGCATAAAGTGGTAACCATGTGAACTGGAAAACATCAGCATCTATTATCTGCATCTAGCCACAGTGGATTCAGTGAGTACAGTAGTAGTTGAGACAGTAATATGAACTGAGAGGCATGGCATATTTGAGGCTTTATTTGAACCAACAATGTGAAATATGCACATATTTAAACCCTAGTATGATGATATTGATCAAATAAAAACAGTAGGATTAACAGTAGACAGGTTACAGTATAATTGAAAGTGAGAATGAGTTATACCTGTACTATTGGAGTAGGTGCCATCAGGACAGGGCTGAGGTGAAGTGCAGCCTTGTGGGCAAAAATATCCTGCTGGGCACCTGTTTCCTGTAAGTCCATCTTCAGGTATGGAAGTTTTAGCACCACTAACACAATAAAATCCTATACATGAAAAAAGAGTGGACTACTTATATCCAGCTATCTTAAGCACTTAATTAGATTTATTAGCTAAAGGCAGCCTAACAGGCAAAGTGGTATGTATCCGAACGCACCTGCAGCACATACTCCTGAGGGCTGAGTGAGACCAGTGTTGTTGCAGAACAAGCCTGCAGGGCAGGGCCAGCAGGCAGACAGGTTCTGTGCTCCAAGCATGTTGCTCCAGGTGCCAAGGGGGCAGGGATACTGATGTGGATGTCTAGTGCCTTCAGGGCAGTAGTAGCCCGCAGGACAAACATCTCCAGACCTGAAGTTCACCTTGAAAAATGTACAATTAGGTTCAGCTAATGTCAAAGGGGTATAAATCTTTGACCTCACAGCCATTCAATCTATTTTACAATTTTTCATCATTATTTGGTGTGATGCAGAATTGGTTTAAATAACACAATACCAAGCTTTTAATAAAATAAAAATATCAAGCTTTTTATATTTACAGTTGAGAATTATATTCTTGTCAAAAATGCGCACATATTTGTCCTTTCTCATACAGTGCAAGCGCTCTTGGACTTTAGGCCATTAAGTAGACGTTTTTCTGTTTTCAGAAAACACGTGTAACAGAAAATTACACAGAAGCATCAACAAATAAATGTAATATAACCTAATATAATCTTCAGCATTTTTACCTCTGCATTTACTGTAGTTTCTACTCTTGTTGAGAAACTTGTTTTCAGTTTTTCAAGGAAATCTGTGAGGATATTTCCATGCTTCTTGTGAACACTTTCAAGTTCAGTCTTAGAGGTTGGGCACTGGGCATTTTCTGGATCATTAACATATTTATGCTATCAGCCAATTAAATTTCATTCCACATTTTAGATGTCCAGTGTCCTAGTGCCAACAACACATTTTGTGTCCTAGCAGTAATTCAACTGATTGGCAAGAGAAAAAGTAATTTATGAATTTGTTATGGAACATATTCTACTGATCACATTATGTAGCATATGTTGTAATTACTGGAGTGGCAGTATTGGCTCCTCCACTGCAGTAGAATCCAGGCTCACAGGGTCCCTGAGGGGCAGACAACCCAGGGGCGTGACAGTACTGACCAGCATCACAAGGACCACAGTGCTGCACCTTCTCTGCTCCTGGATTAGCCATGTAGGTACCCTTAAAATGGAGAAAACATCATTTTTCATGAAAAGAAAGCCATGGTTTACATTTTCCATGTTCTTGTCATTGTTTGACATTAAAACATATAGAAATTCTGAAGTGCAGACTGATACAGAAAGTAAATCTAACTCTGTAATTAACTGTGTATAGCAAAACCAAACTACATATCTAAGTATTAATTATACTTAATTATACTGACAGGAGGACATGGATGGGCAGTTGAAGAGCCTGATGGGCAATAGTGTCCTGGTGGGCAGAGAGGCTGCTGGGACAGGCCCGTTAGGTTGCAACGTCGACCTGGCTGGCACTCAATACACAAGCTTTGGCCTCTTCTCTAATTTAAGGTTAAAAGAAAGAAAATAAAATGAAAAAAAACAAAAACAATTAAATTTTATTTGTTAGTCAGCATTATGAAAAGATTTGCCCTACAGGTTGAAAAGTCCCCAAAGAGCAGGGCTCAGCCTTCACAGCTCCCTCTAGAGAGTAGTGGCCTTCCTCAGCTTGATGTTGAATTGGAGATGCAGATCCCCCAGTACAGTAATACCCCGCAGAGCAGAGACCAGTTGGAGAAGTAGAGTTTGAGCCTAAACAGTAATAACTAACAAAAAAATAATAATAAAATAAAATTGCAATTCAGGAGGCATACAGGATTCATTCATGATACAGACAATAAAGTAGAGGATTAGATTTTTTATTTATGTCATACCCTGCGGGACATCTCACACATTGCTTGGCCTGTCTGAGGCCAGTGCTGTTGCTGAATGTGCCTGAGGGGCAGGACTCTGGGTGTGCTGAGCCTGGTGGGCAGAAACTGCCTGCTGGGCAGAGGCCTCCAGTTTGCCCATCAACAGGAGTCTGCATCAGGATAAAAAAATGTAAAAACGACCACGTTTTTATCTGCTGATTTTGTAATAATTCAGTGTATTAATCCTTTAATGAAGAAGCCAAAATGTGGCAATTTCATCTGCACTTCTCTGTTAATAATATTATTTCTCAGTGCTGTTATTACATGTATTTGACATGTGAAGTGTGACTTTAAACAACAAAACAAGAGAATACATGAATATGAATACATGCCACACATCAGACATTATTACACAAATCAATAGCAAGTGCTTTCTTATCCAAACAGGTTCACCTTTTTAACTTTGTATATGAACTTGGAAATGTCACTTCTGTAAAATAAAGGTTCAAGTGTTCTTACTGCACTGGTAGATCTTTGTGCACAGTAGAATCCTCCCTCGCAGTCTCCTGAAGGTTCTGTCCTGCCAACTCCAGTGCAGTACTTGCCCCCACTACAAGGTGTGCACTCTGATGCTTCACGCAAAGCTGGCCGAGAGCTGTAAGTGCCTTCCTCACATGGCTCAGGGGCAGAGCTCCCCTCAGGACAGTAAAAGCCCTGATATTAACCATGAAGAGTGATGTCTTCATTCTTATGCATTTAAAGCATTTATACTGTGACTGTGAAACAGTTTTTACCTCTGGGCAGACTGAAGGTGTGTGTGTAGCCACACTGGAGCAATAATGTCTCGCTGGACATTTCACACAAGTGCCCCCATCATGCCCATAGGACTCGTTCCTGAAGAAGCCTGATTCACACGGGAATGAAAGAGGATGTCCAGTGCCTGCAGGGCAATAATATCCATCAGGACAGCCTCCCGTCTGAAAGGAAAATGAATTAACTGTTACATATCACATAAGTCACCACGATGAAAGCCCTGTAGGTGTACATTAATAGGGAATTCCTTTGCCGTTTCAAAATATCTGCATAATTCAGTCATTTCTGTATAGTGGTGGTGACAGGAATCAAGAATCACTGTGTCTAGAATGTAAATATAGCCATTTTATTTACTATTCAAAGCGAACAGTGAATCTACATGTATCTTCTGAGGTTTTATATGCAATCCTAACAATGGTAAAATATTGATTCATTTTTAAAAATACATTTTTGGGGGGGACTACATTGCCTTACAGGCTTCTCCACCAAGAACAGCGTTTAAAAAAAGCAGGTTTAAAGCCACAACCTCATCTCAAAACCTTATCTATTATTACTTATTATAATACATTTCATGTATTAATATTCTATGAGTCAGGTTTTAAAGGCATTCAACACTTCAGATGTCTGGTTCTATCACCACTGTGAATGAATCTGACTCTGTGTGTTTCTCTAGAATGGAGCGTTTCACACTAAACATCTCTGACTTTGTTTATATCTTAACCATGGAATTATGCTGAAGTATTGAGGAATTGGTGGAATTCCCCTTCAAAAACCTTTGTCCTGACCAAAAAAAGGAAAAGGAAAAAGCTTCACTTACAGGTTCAGTAATGGGCTGTTCCTGCGGATAGTGTGAGAAACAGTACATTCCCTCTGGACACACAGTGCAGTCTGAAGGGTTGCGCAGACCTGGCTGCCGGCTGTATGTGCCGTTTGGGCAGGCTATAGGATTTGGATTCTGAGAAAAGTAAAAAATGGAGAGATGGCCGACATTTTAGACGGCGGAAGTACATCGTAAAAAACAAAAAGTCTTAAAAGTATAAGTCAACTTATTAGCCTGCATCTTTTGAGGGCCCCCTCCCACCTGAGGGCACTAGAGTTCACCTAACTCAAACTTCTTAGTTTAATTAACAGTTCTCCTAACACATGGCTGTCAGTTTTGCATCTAAGTTATGTAAACAATGTAGAATATATTATATTGTAAATTTTCACTTAGTTTCCCCACCATGTGGGACTCTTTTCATCATACAGTGCTTCCAGGCATTTTCTAGGACATCTGCGTCAAAAAAACATATAATACACTGTAGAAAGATTTTTGACTTTAAAAAAAAGTAACAAGGCTGGTCTAAAATTATAAGTTCATTGAACATCAGATAACAAGTTTACAAACTTTCCGGTCAGGAAAAAATAAATGTTAATTAAATTAAATAACTCTTTCCAGTTCTAAGGCATCACTAAAATTGAGCAAACGTTCTTTGTTAATATATTTTTTCTATATTTAGGTAAAACAAATAAAAACAAAGCTGGATGTTTTATAGTGTAGCGTGTCCTCTTAGTCAATCAAAAGACCTGATATTCCTTCAACAATAAAAAGAAAAATCACCTTGCCCCTTGCTTAAATGGTGGGTCTAAACATTTATTACACTTCTCTGTAACGTGATGACTATGACAAAGGGAAAGACTTCCAACTTTATCGTTGATGGTGAAGATGCAGAAGTGATGGCATTTCTGCATACTTGGATCACCTCTAACTTGAGGCCCAGATAACCACACTGAAACTCTCTTATTTTAAGGAACATAAACAAATAAACGAACAAATAAAGCCCTAGAAGAATCATATGTATGACATGACACTGTTCATGGGAAATCACTTACAACCCCGCCTCCTGGGCAGTAGAAGCCTATAGGGCAGAGAATGGCTGAACGCTGGGGCTCCCGATCCAGACCCTGTGAGCAGAGGAAGCCTGCTGGACAGACCATCACCCTTAGCATAGCCTCCTCGCTGGTGGTCTCATCACTACAGTAGTGGCCCGGCAGACATGGCAGACACTCATCTGAGCCCTCGTCCTGAGAGAGGTTGAGCAAACTTAGAATATGTTGTATCATGCCAATGTAAGCAAAATGCAACTGCAATGTAAAATGTTGGTGTTTAATGGTATATTACATGGATAAATAGGGAAAATACTAAAATCTGTATATTTATGGCATTCTATATACAGCAGAGCAATGATACTGCAATAATAAATTATGTACTTCCTTTGCATTTTTGCACATAGAAATACAGCTTTAAAAAGATGGTTCAAATAAGCAAAAAAGGCAAAAGTACTTAACAGTTAAAGTGAATGAATATGCTTTGAGATAAATCTCATCAGAAAGTTAGATTAAATTTAGATTAAAAAGGAGAATTCCAAATATTTGGGATATAATCTCATTAAATAAGCATCTGATAGACTTCAGATCCAATTTGGAATACAATTGTAATATTCACAGGTTTGCACAATGTATTTGTGTATAACGTTACCAGCAGATTATGTGCTTACAGAGTAACTTCCAGTCCCACACACTCTGGGGTTGACCGTGGCTGAATGAGGGCAGAAGTAGCCAGCTGGACACACTAAACAATCCTCTGGCCTCTGGCCTCCTTTAATCTGGCGATATGTTGTTCTGGACACAGAAAATCAATGAAAGCCAACTGTGACTTGGCCCTGTCAACCTCAGTTATGACACAGAGGATAGCATAGCGAATACTTACGGGGGGCAGGGTGTGGGTTTGGATGTACCTTCCTTACAGTAATACCCCTCAGGACATACTACACAGTCCTCTCTTCCATCATTGCCAATCTTTGTGCTGTAGGTGCCTCTAGGGCAGGGGAACTGCGTGCCATACATTGTGCCTGAGAAAGTGTAACAGTATTTCAGTATAAAAGGAATAAATAACTGTTTCAGTATCAGTGAAATACTTATTATAAAAAAACTTTTTTTACACCATTAGAAAAAGTCAGCTGCCCTTTAAGTTGAGTGAAAATGAAATGACAAACAGACCAATAGAAGTGACCCTTAAATACTTGGACTAAAATCTCCTAAGTCTGCAGGCTATACAATGCTTGCATAGTCTTAATGACTATAAACGGAGTCCATGTTTATAACAGTAACCCTTTCAAGTTTTTAGGTGTTAAAGGGGGAAATCTGGCCAAAACGCCTACCTGCTGCCATCATTAGTCTGACAATGGAAAGGCGCTTCTGATGATGTGTCTTGAAGGTGGGAAAACCTTTTGAAAAACTACTTATTTGGGGCAGATGCTTGAAAGCAGGCTGTCTGAAATAGTTTCCATAACATGATATAACAAAACAAAAAACACTAAATATTAGTTTTAAGCCTATTTAATTTGTTTAAAGTTTAATTTGATACGGATCACTTTTAATTCAGAGGTCACTAATATTCCGGACCCAGGCACTGTCGTATGCGGACCTGGACCTACAACCAATACACTTATATAATTATTATATAATTATTTTATTCTGTAGGGTGGTCCTATTTTAATTGGCATATGATTTCTAGTCATTTAGCACCCCGGGGAAACTCACAGACCAATCGCATGCGTTGTAAATATAACACATGATGCTACTCAGCCAATCAGATCTGTGTATTATGATGGGCACTGAGACTGGAGTGAGTGACCCACACACAGGGAAAGGATGAGGCGAGACACAGCAGTTGGAGAAGAAAGTGAGCCTGGTTATTTTACATGTTGTGCTCTAAAAAGAGAAAACTGACAATAATTGTTACTGAAATACTGAAAGTACTGAATTGTACTCTATTTGATTTGATATGCAGTTGTTGACTACATAAGATACTGCCTACTAGGCTATGTCAATGTACAGCGTATGGCACTAAATCATAATACAAGTTAGACATCATGATGTTCGGACCTTCGCTTGCAGAAATTTTCTTTAACTGGACCTTATTGAACTAATTAAAGATCCCTGCTGTTGATGATTATAAAAAGGCTGTTCAACATGTGATTGTGTTGAACATTCAGAACTTTTAATCAGTAACTCATTTGTGCTTGTAAGTATAAAAGTAGATTTGTTTTAAAATGTGATGTAAAATTGTTGCTGTGCTGTAGAAAGAAAAAAAAAGCCTTTACAATTTGGCAAAGTGTTGGTCATTAGTTGACATAGGAAAGGAAGCATAGACTCAAACCTGTTGATACAGAATGTAAATCAAATATAACTATATTTCAACTGTCTGATTAATCACTTAATCGTACAATTACATTTACATTGTATTCCAAAAAGACAGCAATAGCTCTCAACCTTTCAGGGTTAAGAACATTTGTCTCCTATAAAGTTATTGTTTTAATGAAACATGACTTTCCTATGACACTGACGTCATGTAGGCTTTGACTTGCTTTGTATGATTTAATAGAGTATCCCAAAAACTACCGTCGGGGCAGTAGTGCCCTGAGTTGCATCTTCCAGAGGGAGCCCCCACGCCAGCCAGGCAGTACCAGCCTCGAGGGCAGGGACGACACTCGCTCTCAGACTCCAGCCCACTGCGCTCGCTCCAGGTGCCTGCTAAACACTTGTACTGGGTGGGAAACATGGTGCCAGCCGGGCAGTAATGTCCAGCAAAGCAGGAAAGCGGAGGCCTCTGGATGCCACCAGTGCCTGAAAAGCAAAGAGAGGGATCTTTACATGTCCAGTTTTCTATTTTTTAATGTTTTCAAAGCTTAGATGAGGGACACATGAAAAAATGTGTATAATGTGTATAAAGGTGTATAATAAACAATAATAAATGGTAAATAAGGCAAACTAAGGCAAATACACAGATGAACATAAAGTAGACTGTCACCTCGTAGGCAGGCAAAACGTGCTGGGCATTGCTGGCACTGAGAACGATCAGTCAGGTCTGTCCGATCGCTCAGGGTCCCAGGTGGGCAAGCATTTGCAGGGTTATTAGGTCGTGCTGTACCAGGTGGGCACACAAATCTGAAATGATGGAAATTCTGAACAATTCAAATTTATTTTCATGGGTAATTACTGTTCATGCTAATTAGCATCATCTGGTTTTCATCATCTGATTGTTATTTGGAAGCCAATCCCTTGACATCTGGTCAAATTGAATGAAATCACTGTAGGATTTACCCTGGCATGCAGTCAACGTCAGGTGCCTTCAAGGCCACTTGCGTACAGGCCTTTCCCGGGTAACATGGCCTGCAGTCTTCCAGTGCGTCCTGACCATCCAAGGGATTAAATGTGCCTGGCTGACAGGGCAAGGGGTCACTGGTCCCTTCTGGACAGTAGAATCCTGCAGGGCACTTCAGGCAATCTTTCACACCTGTGACATTTATAAAATACAATACTGAATTAGGAAAGCAAGAACATTGGATGTACCAGCTCATTTTCAGTTTAACCATCAGAATTCACAGTTATCACAGGTGATAGGATATTGTAATTATACATTATTATTACTCATTGCAACAAAAGGAGAAATTCAGTATATTTTAAATTGATACAACTGATTTGTTCCTTAGCATAGATGAGCGTTTTTATTATGATCTGCCTTTAAATGAATATAATGTAGCAAAATGGCAATAACAGCTCTAGATTTCTGGGAATTAGAAGGTATGAAAATGGTGAGAATTAAAGATACTCTTACTTAGAGCTCCTTGATGTGGCGTGAACGTGCCCTGTGGGCATACAACCTCTACAACCGTGCCTGCAGGGCAGTATCTTCCACGAGCGCAGAGCAGGCCGGGACCTGCAGAGCCTTACGCAGCCAAACAAAAGCAAAATAACAGCTCAAAAGATGTGCACTTTGTAAAAAAGACTTGATTTGAGAAATACCTGATTCAGCAAAAACTATACAAATGCAGCTAAGTGATTCAGATTCATGATCAAGTGACCCTTATTAGTCCCACAACGGGGAAATTTGACCTCCTCATTTAACTCATCTGTGAAGTGAAACGCCACAGAGTGGTTGGCAGCCCTATCTGTAGCACCCTGGGAGCAGTTGGGGGTTAGGTGCCTTGCTCAAAGATACCTCAGTCATGTACCGCCGGCTCTTGCGATAACAGGGCCCGGCTCCAAAACCTCCAGCTCAAGACTGCCCCACAGTCCTTTTTTTTTTTATTTATGTATAATTTTTTTTATATGTATACATGGAAAACAAACAAATGGAAAGAAAAGCAACCGTTGAAACAGAAACAATGTGACAGAAAAACTAAACAGGGAAGTTTTCCATCTCTACACCCCTGATCCACATCACACGCACTCTGCTGCAGATAACAGGCAAGGAAACAGTTGAGGGCAGGAAATGAGACCTCCTGCAAATATAGTTTGTGCGGGTTTAGTTGAATATATATGCCATGTATAGATTGTATATACTGTGTGTGAGATGAAAGTGATCAATTGCAGTTATATCTACACCAGAAAAAAGAAAAACTGAGTGTGTATATAATTTCCACACATTACATCAACATAACTGTTGTTAAAGTACAAACTGAAAGACCAAAATAAGCTCATATGATAGATGTTACTCATGTGGAAAAGAATAAAATGCATAACTTTTCAGCGTACAGTTAATATACATATACTGAACATTCATACAGATATTAGACATGCTGCAATAGTATTGAAATGTGTATATATCTTTACCTGCAGGACAATAGCGGCCCTCTGCGCACCTCTTGCAGGCTGCCCTACTTGTCTGGCCCAGTTGTCCTCCTGCAGTGCCGGCCGGGCAAGGTGACCCATGTGGTACGGCGGTGCCCTCCTCACAGTAATAGCCTTGAGGGCACAGAAACTGGGATCTGGGCCTCCCGGAGGTGCCCTCCAAACAGTAAAACCCTGGAGATCATGCAGACATCAGCTGTAGTGTCATGTTTTATGACATTTTAAAGTAATCAGTTTCTGTATTGTGTTGTATTTCAAAAAACCGTTTACTCATTTGGTTTTGATGTTGCATTTCATTTAATTAATTTTCAGTAAAAAGGGTGTGAAAACATTTAATATACATTTATTATAACAGAAACAAAACAAAGAAGCCTCAGCAACTAAATACCGAATTGAGTTGTCTTCTCACAGTGGAAGGGTGGACATAAACAACTGTGCATTTTGTTCAGATCTGAAGCCAAAGTGGAGATTGATTTTCCTCTCTCTCTTAAAGATAAAATCTTTCAGAGCTTTTTATCTGATGATGAAAGCATTGGTTGTCTTGCAGGCATGGCTCCTATCAGGCGTGGTTGTCAGGAGTCCCATTTTCTCTACGCAAAGGGTGAACTCTGACTTTTGTACAGTACTGTATATTAAAGTTAAGGGTGTTTTTTCATTCTGGGTGTATTTATGTGTTTATTATAAATCAATTAGTTTTTTACACAGAAAGAAGAAAGTCTACCTGCAGGGCACACAGCGCAGTCTTTCTCTCTCTGCAGACCCTCTTTAGGCCCATATGTCCCAGCTGGGCATTGTATAGCGACACCTCCTACACAATAAAGTCCTGACAGAAGAACAAAGTTTCAGTTTTGCATTGAATGTGAAGTGTGGAATAGGCTGTATGTGCGATGTACAGAATCCCACCTTGAGGGCACACATCACAGCCTGGTCCCTCTCCGTCTCGGTGTGTGCCAGGTGGACAGGAGAGTGGCATTCGGTTCCTCTGTCCCAGCTGGAGGTCTGTCCTGCTCCTGGCCTGAACTACTGTACCTCTACATGTTACACTTCCATTACAGCTCTTACATAAAGTCTGTCCTGCCACGTCTGTATACTGTCCAACGGGACACGGCAGTGGCTGGGACATTCGTCTGTAGGGGCAATAACTGCCTATAGAGAGAGAAAGAATTAAAATAATTATTAAAATTAAAATAGTTAACAGGCCCAGATTGCCCACTGTTAAGACTACAATGTTTCCCAGTAGCTGAATGGTCTTCTGATATTCTACTGTAGCACATACTCATAGATACGTCCCTTCATAAAACTATAGAGAGTGTATGAGCCATATTCAAGTGTTTTGATGGTTTGTTTATATGTTCTCTTTTGTTGGCTTTGAGTGTGCGCCCCCTATAGGTGATTGGTGCCACCCTATAAATCTGTGACTGAGATGCCTGACGGAAAGGAAGGCAGAGCAGCAATACCGTCAATGACCTCAGTTGGCGCCTCAGTTGGCACCTCGACACCCAGCCGCCATTGGGGCCTGTCAGCCAAACAACCTTGCTCTATCCTGGGCTCCTAATAGTTATAAATGTGATGTTTATGGGCAAAATTTCATTTTTGTATTTCTATTTATTCATAATAAATTTCCAGCGATATGTTGCATCAAATACCCTCTTTGGAATTCTTGGAAACCAACTGTGAGTCTGACACTGAATCTGTCTTCTTCTGTGTGGGAAAGACAACTGGAAACTGGAAACAAGGGGTTAAAGGATAAACTCAAACTGTTTTTACCGTCACAGAGAGGATATTTTAAATAGCCTAAATGTCTTAAAAGGATTTAGTCAGAAAATGATAAAGACATTAAAATTATAGGTTTCGTGTATCTTGATAGCCCACTTCACCTTGAAAGGGTAAGTAAAGACATAACACAGTGACTGTATATTTGACAAAATGGATAAGAAGAGGAGAGAAGGGGGTTTGTCAAAGAACACCAGGTCAGCCAGAAAAAGAAACATTTGCTCTCTATGCACTCTATGCATGTTTATTTGTATTTATTCTGTCATATAGTGTTTGTTTGGCAAATGTATGTTTACTGCTCAGCTAAATAAACAGTTTTAAAACACTTTTACACTTTAAGTGTGTGTGTGTGTGTGTGTGTGTGTGTGTGTGTGTGTGTGTGTGTGTGTGTGTGTGTGTGTGTGTGTGTGTGACCTGGGTAACATTCCCAGGCCTGAAATTGATCCCAGTCCTGACCTGCTTACTAATATAACATTGGACATGAGCTGAAAGCCAAATGATTAAAACATTTTAAGACTGTCCATCAAAAGACACCAGGCTTTTCAAAATATTACATTATAATAAATTATATTATAATATCTCGATTGCAGCATGGTTTGATGGGAAATGCTTTATTACAGATTCAGAATGGTTTCTAGTGATTGTGACAGAAAGTAGCTGTATTTAATGTCTCTGAAAGCTCCCTCATAGAAAGTTTTTATATGACATGGTAATGAATATGTTGTCTGATATCTGAGACATTGTGTCACGAAAGTTGGGTACAAACTTTTGGCCTAAAACATTCATACATTCAGGGTAGAGAGGTACATGCTGGGCGTTAAGCAAAACAGAACCCAAAGAAATTTTTTTCATCTTTATCACTGTTTTACCATCATCACTTTATGTTCGGACCCTTAAGCCATGTGTAGGTTGACTTACATACATATACTAACCCCTGGTTCCTATCACCTTCACTACAAAGAATTTCACATCAAAACACATCTCAAACCATCTCAAATGCAGAAAAACTTTGAAGTCTGCTTTAATCACTAGCCAGGTTAATATTGAGACAGACAAGATTACACGTATTAATCTATCTGACAATTTTTGTGATTATCTTGAACAAAGTCATATTTTATCCCCTGGCACTCATTAGCACTCATACCGTCCACTTTTAGATCAAAGGATTTGCAGAATGTGCTTTTAACACTAGTTTGGGAAAGAGAACAGTTAAATATTTCAAGTCATGTGATTATTTAGGTAAAACTTTATACTCCTCTAGTCTTTATGCCAAGCAAGACACTTTGAAGGACATGAAGCCGACATGTGCAGAAATGTACCCAAAATATTACCAAAGAGCTGTTTTATGTTAACAAAACCTTGTTTATTTAGCTAAGTGATGAATAAGAGTGAGAAGATTCAAGTAGCAAGGTACATAATTAACAGTATCTGTTATCAACCTTAAAAAGACAGAGTGATTGAAGCTGGAAGGAGAACAAGCATTCTGGATTGGGTGAAGCCAGGTGAAAGTGGCGATCAAATACACTTACAGTGATCAAATGCACAGGATGCTCTGTTGGGGTGAATCCAGGAGAAAGCTACTGATCAAATGAACCTAAATTAGTGATAAAGCAAAGATCTGCCTGCTTTACCTGCTGGGCACAGCTCACACTGCCCACTGCACAGGGTGGAGTAGGAGCCTTCGGTACATTCGGTACATTCAGTTCGGTTTAGGTTCGGTTCTTCTCCAGGTCCGCACTGAAATGCCACACATGCAAAAAGCATTTTTGACAGAAAGGCAAAATAAAAAATGTTACTGTCTAGAAAACCAGTCAAAGGCTCTGCTAGTCTCATTAAAGTAATATGAAAGTATTTGCTGATATGGGCTCACCCTTTGTTGAAATCCATTCATACAGACATATCCAAAGGGACAGGGCAGGCACTGAGTGTGCCCTTCTGGTGAGTACTGTCCACTCTCACATGGGGCGAGACTGCCTGTTGCTCCATCACAGGAGAACCCAGCAGGACAGAGCCTGCAATCCACACCATCCTCTGTACTAAACAAACCTGGAGGACAGGCCTGCGCCAGATGAGCCAGATTTCAGAACAGATATTATAGCTGCTGTTTTAAGCTTGATACAGATGTAACTGGTTTGATTTATAGCAAATCAAGAGTGTATTTTGAGCCCAATCAAGATATTTTTAAGTGATAAATCCAGTCAGTATCAAGGTTTCAAAGATTTATGAGTATCAACAAAAATCCCAAGAGAGAGAAAGAGAGAAAAAAACTGAAATGTAAGTTTTGGCATGAGAACATATTATAGCAGAAAGAAACCTTTCTGTGAAGAGAGCTGATGAAAAATAAGAGCTATTTACAGTGAAACCAACACCCTACTACACCCCCACCACTGCTGCCGCCCCCACTGCTGCTGAAACTACAACGGACCTCTAAATTCGTGTCATTCCTTTGACAGTGTCATGCCCAAATATGACACTCTGGGTCTAAACTGGATTTCTCTGTGGAAAATCACAGCTGGTGGGTCCTGTGAACACAAATGTTCCAAACCCAATACATTTTGTCCTATGCACCTTTCCTGTCACTGGATTCTCTGAATTACAAGCTCATTTAGCAGTAAAAATACACATAATGCTGCATCCATGTGGCAAGCTAACACTCCTGCGCACTGAAATGACACTGCATGAAAGTCCAACAGTAGTATATACTAACACCAGCTAGTCGCATTGTCTGCAAAATCAATGTATAAACCACATTTGACAAAGCTTACTGGGTTGCACTGGGAATTTTGTCCAGTCTTATGATGTCAATTCATTAGCCAGCAGTGTTAGCTTGTTGGGACGTTGTGTAAAACATAAATAAAAACAGAATACGATGATTTGCAAATTCTTTTCAACCGATATTCAATTGAATACACTACAAAGACAAGATATTTAATGTTCAAACGGATAAACTTTATTGTTTTTTGCAAATATTCACTCATGTTGAATTTGATGCCTGTAACACGTTCCAAAGAAGTTGGGACAGGGGCAACAAAAGACTGGGAAAGTTGAGGAATCCTCAAAAAACACCTGTCTGGAACATTCCACAGGTGAACAGGTTAATTGGAAACAGGTGAGTGTCATGATTGGGTATAAAGGGAGCATCCCTGAAAGGCTCAGTCGTTCACAAGCAAAGACGGGGCGAGGTTCACCACTTTGTGAACAGCTGTGTGAGCAAATTGTCCAACAGTTCAAGAACAACGTTTCTCAACGTGCATTTACAAGGAATTTAGGGGTTTCATCATCTACAGTCCATAATATCATCAAAAGATTCAGAGAATCTGGAGAAATCTCTCCAGAAGAACAAGTGCAAGTTAAAACTCTGCCATGCAAAGCAAGTGCCATATATCTACAACACCCAGAAACACCGCCGGCTTCTCTGGGCCCGAGCTCATCTGAGATGGACTGATGCAAAGTGGAAAAGTGTCCTGTGGCCCACATTTCAAACTGTTTTTGGAAATCATGGACGTCGTGTCCTCCTGGCCAAAGAGGAAAAGGACTGTCTGGATTGTTTTTAGCGCAAAGTTCAAAAGCCAGCATCTCTGATGGTATGGGAGTGGTAACTTGCACATCTGTGAAGGCCCCATTAATGCTGAAAGGTACATACAGATTTTGGAGCAACATCTGCTGCCATCCAAGCAACGTCTTTTTCAGGGACGTCCTGCTTATTTCAGCAAGACAATGCCAAGCCACATTCTGCACGTGTTACAAGAGCGTGGCTTCGTAGTAAAAGAGTGCGGGTACTAGACTGGCCTGCCTGCAGTCCAGACCGTCTCCCACTGAAAATGTGTGGCACATTACGAAGCACAAAATGCGACAACGGAGACCCCGGACTGCTGAGCAACTGAAGTTGTACATCAAGCAAGAATGGGAAAGAATTCCACCTTCAAAGTTTCAACAATTAGTGTCCTCAGCTCCCAAACGCTTATTGAGTGTTGTTAAAAGGAAAGGTGATGTAACACAGTGGTAAACACGCCCCTGTCCCAACTTCTTTGGAACATGTTGCAGGCATCAAATTCAAAATGAGTGAATATTTGCAAAAAACAATAAATTTTATCCATTTGAACATGAAATATCTTGTCTTTGTAGTGTATTCAATTGAGTATAGATTGAAAAGGATTTGCAAATCATTGTATTCTGTTTTTATTTGTTTTACACAACGTCCCAACTTCATTGGAATTGGGGTTGTATTTTAGCTCCTTAATGACCTCATCACTCACAGGAGGATTAAGTCCTCTGGCAAAATATGTTAGCTTTGGAACATTTTAGTTTACCACAAGATACCACAGTAGCGATTTTCCAAAATGCCATTTATTGTTATCATGAAGAAAGCCAGCTCAGACCCGAAGTTCCTAATATGGGAATGATGATGACTACAGAATGACAACACGACTTTAGAGGTCTATGTTTATATTATTTAAAACTTGAGTTTATGTTTTATTTGAGCTTCAGTTTTGTGTCATTATCATACCTGACAATTCACAGTTGACAACTGACAATCATATCAGTCGCAACACTGTTTAAATAAACCAAATGCAGTCTGTTTAATTGTTGACTACAATGATCTGAATTTCAGTTCCTTAAAATCAGAATCAATGGCAAATAACCTCAGTTTGCTTTCGCAGTGATTACAGAGGCGATACCTGGCAGTCCTGAACACTGCTTCCCCCAGGATGGAGATTAAATGTGCCTGGTGGGCATTTTCTGGGTGCAGAAACATTTCCAAAGCAGCTGAAACAGAAGATGAGTGAAAGGCCCTGACATAACCGTGGCATAAAACAACGAAACATACATTTAAGTGAAATACCATTATACAATGTTATACAGTGTTATACTTACTATTGTCCTGCAGGGCATTCAAGGCAAAGCCCCAGGGAAAAGTAGGATCCCTCAGGACACAGTGTGATCTGTGTTAGGTTACAGCGGCTTACACACTCTAAATGATCCACCTGTATGTCTGTTCCTGCTCCTGTATCATGTTATACAAAATAACACATTGTAGCACATCAGGTATGCAGTACCATTAAAAGTTTGGGCATATTCTCATAGAAGGGTTCTGCCTGGCTCCTGAGTGTTGCAACCATCCACGCATTAAACCTCTAGTTAGGAGACTGAGAGTTTAATCCCTGGCATTGCCACAACCATTTAAGGCCACAAGTGTGTCTATAAGTTTGTAACTGTAAGTCTCAATAATGTTTCCAAAATAGATTAAAAAAAGACTCACATAACATCCAAAATACTGTTTGTCATGTTTTTCAATCGAATGCAAAGACTTCCGCCAAATGCAACGAACTGTGGCAAGCTTTTTCCTTTGTACTGTTTTAACAGCAAGCCAGTTGTTTTTTATTCAATTTCAGGACGTCCCCCACAAACAGATGCCATTTCAAGTGTTACAAGCTTTTCTGTTCATTTTTCAAACAGTGATGTGTTTATTCCTTTATAATATCCCCCTCTTCCCACATCACTCAGCATAATGCCAGCTGATGTGTGATTGTTAGCTGATGAAACAAAGTATAGTCAGCCTTCTCCTCCAAGCATGTTGAACATTGTGTTAATATGTGGTTCAGTGTAAACACATAAATGAGCCTCAGGTTAAAATTCCACAGATTTAAAAAAAAATTTCTGAATAACTTAATTGTTGAGATCTAAGCCAATTCATTCAGAGTGGTTTGGTGTGAAATTCATTGTAGAGAAACGTACCAGCTCAATTTTCTTAACAGTGATACTGATCGGAACCAGGGACCACAACTCAAACCATTTTATTTACTATCCAAACGACCAGCCGTTCTAAGCTACATGAGTTTTTGTATATAATGTTGACGATGGTAAAATATAAGTAATCCTACAAGGACCTCTCAGCCATAAATTCTGCTAGAGAAACCAACATAAACCAGCACAGCGGGTGATATGTTGCGTATTGGATGCCTGTACCAGCACCAGACCAACATGAGTCAACATATCCAAGCCAGATTAGACCAGCATCAAATTCATATTTTTTCAGCAGGGATTGTATTTTAAAAATATGTTGTAGGCATCAGGCAGCATATGCCTAACCATTCATAACCATTATATGTTTTTTTCATATATGGGCAATATACGTATATGTAAATATAAAGAACAGGCTTTTTTACATATATTTCATCCACATACAAGCACATGTTTCAACATATTGTCATGTATTTAAATATTAGAAAAACATCACATATATTGCACATATTTTTAATATGAGCGACTGTATATTTCATATGCATTTTCTTCCATCCGTTCTGTCGCTATTACTTGAAAAATTCTGATTGGGTACGTTTCTGCAGAACAGAGTATTTCCAAACATGTCGTTCTGAATGACTTTGCAATGTTTGTGCTCAATGCAGCTTTAAAATATGTTAAAACCTGTATAGTCCGTCAATACTTTCAGCCTTTCAGCTAGTTTTGTGTCTGTCAAATATTAAAGTACCATATTAACAGATTTCTCAGCCTCACACTGCTGGTGCCTACCTGATACAAGGATATTGTGCATCATCAGGTGTTTGCTCAAGGCCTGCCAGAAGAGCAGGAGACCAAACCGTCCGTACATGGCGAATAACATTCAAACTGCTGTTGCTGTAGTTGAGCAGTTTCCCCAGCGGAGTGTTCTCCACTGCACGAACCTGTGGACCTTCAGTGTTTATCAGAAAACAAAGAGGCCTCAATAATTGAGAGTGAAATTCAAACCACGTAACCTGATTCCTGCTGCAGTCATTCGGATGCTCGCTGAGTTTGGAGGTGGACAGTGCTGCTTCTAAAATGACCGCCTCGCTCTATCTCAGCGTGGATGCTACAGTTTTGAATCTATTTTTTAATCCTGTTATGTAACCATATTTTTTATATTCCTATGGATTCAAGCATTTGCCATGTACTTATGTTCCACAACACAACAATACAACATATAGGACAGGACAAAAAGGGCTGAAAGAAGCGTTCTGAAAGCAAATCATTTCAGTTGAGTGTTCTATAATACACAAAAAAACACCGAGGTGCAAGAGAAACAGGGTCTCATGAAGTGACACTGGGAACGTATGCTTTTTTTTTGTGGTGAAAGAGAGGCAGGATGCTTCCTGTTTGTCTCTCGCCCACTAGCAGATGGTACGACAAAGGCATGGTGCAGCTTGGCTCGTCTGCTCTTGTGCAAACTGCACTAAGCTAAGTTTCCACTGCTGCGATCAGGTGCAGAATCACATTCAGCCAATTAATTAATCAAACTGTAGAGGAAGACACAATTGATTCATCACCACTGATCCTATCTAGAGGAAAAAAGAAACATTCTGAGCAATATTTATATGCTGGAAAGAATGTCTGTATGGCTTTGCGGCTTAAGCACTTAGTAATTACTCATCAAAAGGAACCTGGCTTTGATTTATGTATTGTTTGTTTGTTTATTTATTAGGGACAATAAACATAAATCAATGTAAAGTGAAAGTAGCTGTATTAGCCATCTGGTTCGTTTTCATGATCTCATGGTCTTATTATGAAGTGTTGAGTTGAAAACTTTTACGCTGAAGAACGCAACTAGGTCCCCTGAAATCTTGATTGAGCCTGTCGTGGAGTGGATGACACAACTGATGCAATTTCACAGTTCTCAAAAGATCAAAATGATTCAAATGCATACAGATTTTAATACATTTCAAGTAATAGATCAAAATATGTACGTATTTTACCCAAATATGTGCCAAACAGCAGCTGTTATTGGAAATCTGTGTAGCGTTATTTCACCAGTGACTTGTCAGGCAGCTAGTTAGTTTTTAATTATGGCAATTGAATCCATGGTAATAATCCTGGCGCATGAAGAGGCCTTAAGGGCATCGAGTTTTTTGAGACATAATAAAACAAGTAAACAAGAAAATTCTTTCGTCAGTGTTGTGCATCGAAAGTTATTTTCCCGCTGGGAGGGTGGGTGGTGGTTGCAATTCCCTGCAGCAATTAAAGGGTCTTCTTTGAAGTGTACAGTTAAGTGCAAAAGTTTGGGCACACTCGGCCGAATGAAGTTTAGTTGATTTTCTAAGGTAACGTGTCCAATAGTGAACACGCTTCTGCACATTGTAGGGCACAATTAATAATAAATAATAAATATAATTAGGCCTGTACAAAGGTTATTGCACATTTTATATTTTATCTTTTTCCAGTATGTTAAATTCAGCAAAGTGCTGCAAATTGTAGTTAAAGTTGCATAAAAGTGCCACATTTACGCTAGTTTTCTTCAGAGGACGTGCTTGACCGGGGGTAGTAGTGTTGACAAGACCACTAGAGGCAAGTATGAGTCAGGTCTGAGTCAAAACCAAGACCAGGAGAGCCCTAAACTGAAATCAAAAACAAGACCAGGTTCAGATTTTTTTCAGGACATAAAAAAATAATAATGAAATAAAATTCATTTGTAGTTTATTGTAAATTTACGTTCATTAAATATACATGGTATAGATGAACAGATCATATTATATTTTAAAACATATTTAGTAAAATAGGCTAAAAATGATGAATTATTATTATCATTATAGTCTTAGTCCAGCTTTGCAGCTTTGCAGCAAAACTCATTCAGAATCACCACACAAAATCAACTGAATATGAACCAAACAACAAACATCTGTTTTCATTATTAAATGAAAACAGTAATAATAACATTCTGATCTGCCCTCAGAAAAGTCTGAGTTTTGGATGAAAATCAATAAACAGATGATACCCACTTAAGTCTTTTACAGTCTTGAGCATTAAAACACTTCGGGAATGTTTGAGCTTTTGGACATGACTTTACTCTGACTACCTAATTTTACAGTCTGTAAAATAATCAAATTAATGCAATTCATTGCTTTATAGGTAGTATTCAACTGCTCTATCGCCATTGGAACTTAATACCATCATATAAAATGCAGGATGCAAACAACAGAGGTAAAGCTATAATGACAGTAATAATAATAAATCACAAAAGACTTCACGATATCTGTTAACCCGCCTTTTATGCATGAGGCAGCCACACTTTAAGAGTTGCATCTAACACACAATCGTGGTTCTTTACTTCCTGTCATTTCTTAGAGGCAGGTGCTCAGTAAAACCTCGAAAAGGAGGAGCTTCATTTATTTTCAATCTCAACAGAGCGTTCACACGTTTCTTTAGTTCCTTTCAAGTGTAGTCGTGAGCTTCTCCAGAAACGGGTATAATAGAAGCTTTATATGAAAGCCAAACATGTTGTTTCTGACTCAAATGGCTTTGCTGCTTCTGTCTGGGATCAAAGGTAATTACTTTTGGGCCTTGTTGCACTTTTCTAGCGAGTATGTGATGTGATGTTTAATGTACTGGCCTTTGACAGATGCTGTGAGCAGTAAGACTGCAGAAACACCAGAACTTATTAAAGCAAGACTAGGAGAGCCTCTTACTTTAGACTGCATCTACAACTGCTCCTCCGGGTTTGTTCGTGGTCACTGGAAATGGGAAGATAAGCCGGAATGTGAGACAAGCTGTGGTTGGTACAAAGAACACATCCAGGGGGAAGACATGTGCACTGTGAGCTTAACCACTAATAATCTGACACTGGAGCAGACCCGGTACAACTACTCATGTGTCTCTGAGAAGAATGATGACCAGCATCTCCCTCTGAAAACAGAGCGGCTAATAGCACTTCTAATCCAAGGTAGGACTCTTTAAGCCTAAGGCTGCTCATACTGGTAATGAGATAGATGTGAGGGGTGTATTTGAACTAATTTATGGTCATATTTGGGGTAGATAAGACCACAGCACCAGTCACCCCTCATACAGTGCCTTCAGGTAAGTCCGGACTGCATCAGCACACACAGTTACACACTAGCGTCATGTATTGAGATACTGCTACCACTACTATTCACCACAGCAGTCCCTTCTAACATGTTCATTTAAGCCCAGTTCTTTAAAGTGAAGCAAGAAAAGAACCAGTTTTGGTTCCATAAAGAACCTTTCAATGGATTGTTCTTGACCACTTTTGTAAATGAGATGAATGTGAAAAATCTTTAAAGGTAAAACTTTACTTGGATAGTCCACCCTAGATGCTCTGTAACTATATGTCTGTAACTATACTGTAACTCTGTAACTATAACTAAATGTCTGTCTATAAGTAACATTCAACTAAATATCCATTGAACGCAACTCAACTTCAAGTTCAGCGTGAAGGAGTTTATTAAATCTACTCCTGGCCCTAAACCCTAACCATAATGTTGTTGATTATCAACTGAACATCACCAAACGGTCTGTTAAGTGTCTGTAAAGCTTCTATAGCAGACCATCCAAATAAAGCATGACCTCTTTAAAGAACCTCCACATAATGTGAAGGTTCTGCGTCAATCAAAGAAATATGATGAGGGGCGCTCAAAATCTTGTTTTTGATGTGAAAATAAGTTCACATCCTCTACAGAGAGCCCACTTCCACACATTTTAATGCACAATTACTGGTTATCCTCTGAATTTAACAGCTAAAAAAATAACATGTGGCCTGTGCAAAAGTGAGGTAAACAAACAAAATAAATAAATAAATGGCCCACAAAAATGGGCAGGCCTCTAAGTTTGTTCCTTCATGATGTGCTAATTTGTATTGCTATAAAATCAACAAACATGTCATTTGCCCAGCTATGTTCAAACCTTTGCGCACAGCTGTACTTCGAAGTCAAGACCTACTAAGGAAGCTCAAGGATGTAGAATCTAAACTGGGCTTAACTGTTAGGAGTTTATTCAACTGATTTGAACACACAATGAATCACCTAGTACACTCTTTAAAAAGGTGTTTTTTCTATATAGCATCAAAAAATAGCCTTTTCTACTAAATAGGAGAACTTTACATGGCTGCAATTCAATAACAATTTTAGGTACTATACAGAACCATATACAACCATTTCACTATGCAAAGAACTAATTAAGCATTAAATGCTTCTTTATAGAGCTCATAGTTCTAAATCAAACCATTCCCTTTACTTTACCTTTTAAACATGTACTATAGCCCTGTAAGCCGCTTTCATCTGTTTTAGATGTGTCTATGAAGGTGGTGATGTACAGGAATGAGGAAAATGACCCAGTTGAAGTGATGTCATCACATTCCATCAAGGTGCCAGTGGGAACCCAACTAGAACTGAAATGTCTTTCCACTGCCAAACAATGCGGGGGCCAGTGGATGAAGGATCAAGGCACCCTTCCAAAAGCAAGCGCCAAGTCGCTGCTACAGTGGGACAAGATTACAGAGGAGGACGGAGGAAGCTACACATGCTATGCACAACTTTGTACCGGCCAGAGGATCACTGTCAGTATAGAAGTGATTAAAGACGGTGAGCTAATCATTTATTGTAAATGGCTGAAATAACAGACAGTGTCACTGATGCCAAGCACTTCTATTATGAAGCCTCAAAAAGTATTTGACTGCTCCCCCTTGTGGAGAATCTTCAGTCTGCTAAACATGAGTGAGTGAATGAGCGAATGGAGCTGGCTCTTAAAAACGGTACACTTCAAATGATGAAAAAACACAACAGAAAAACAATCAAAGCTACTACCAAACACTCTGTTGTAATTATCATACAAAGATCCACTGCTATGGGCACTGTGCAGTGACACAGGCAACCATGGTGGACCAATCACAGCCATTTACCAAGGCTGTCACAAGCGAAAGCACCACTTTGCAGTATGAGTAAATATAATATTACCCTAGTTATAATAAGGTTATTCTGCCTGTCACAGTTGCTTAAAGATGTTTTATTTTAACAGAAAGGCTAACAGCAGAAATGGAAGGTTAACACAGAAGTTAGAACATCTAAAAGTTTAGGAAAGTATTTGGGATGTTTTCTGTAGCTTTGATGTTTATGTAATACTAGAGTTATCTAGAGTTAGGACAAGATTAGGAAATTAGGAGCTGTGAATTCAGTCCTAACTGAAGTTGTCATGGTGACAGACAGATTTCAGAGTTGTTTCTGTGAACCGCCAGTCCGTGAGGTGCTTGGCATCTAAAAAACATACCCTAAAATAACTCATACAACACTATCTTTTCCAACACAGATGAATTTGTGTGGATCAGGCTCTTAGCAGCTATAACACTGTCTGCAGCAGTTATGCTGCTGTTTCTGCTGATATTCCTGTGTTACAAAAGGAAACACAGTTTGTCGGATTCAGAGGATCCGTCTGCTGTCATTTATGAGAAGTAAGTCAATCTTTTAAAATCTTATTAAACCTTTTAACTCTGAATTTATATAAGCAGAGTTGATATACGTGGAATTGTACTGAAATACAGGAATCAATAATAAACCTTCACTAACATCTTGACTTTCTAAAGCACAAGAATCAAAAATGAAGCCATGGTCCCCAAGCCTGTAGTACAAGGTGATTGCTTTATTTTATGTTTGTTTTCTGATGTGTTCATTTGAAGTAAAACATAAAAATATGATATTGAAATCCATTTAATGCCCCTAAATCTTAGACTACCGTGGCATCAAAGCACACCTGTGTTTCTGTTTCTGTGGGTAAAAACGCTTCTGTTCTCTGGTGGATTTTTGTTCTGTGGGCGGACCGGATATAGTGTGTAGTGTGAGGAGGCTTCTGGGGAGGAGAAGGGTAGTGAGAGGAGAACAGCTGGAGCATAAAAAGCTGGCATCACTATTGAGCGCCTTTTATCATTTTGCTATAGTGTTTTCGTTTGCAATTTTGGTTAGACAGCTACCCTAAAGTGGGCAACAGTGCTGTGTTTTTACTGTTGTGGTTAAAATAAAACTACCTTGAGAAAGAGGTAATGGCCTCACCTGACTCATCCTTTACCCATGCTTCCACTCTCTTTAACTCACCCAATAGTTTCATAGTGGTAACTGAATTATTATATTGGTTATTGTATAATAAGGCCCAAGTATTATAACTGAATAAGCCTGGGATAAGATGTAAAGTGCCCAACAAACAAATGTCCATAACACCGGTTAAATGGGTTTATCATGCAGCTGGGGTTAGCTGGTGATCACTAAGTGCTACTTTACTACTTTGCTTCAGACTGCCAGAGTGATCATGAGGTCCCATACGCTGACATTGTGATCTCAGTGAGAGGGTCCAGCATTCCAGAGCTCACAGGCCTCCACAGCCAAGCCCCCCGGGATCACAGACTCGTAAGAAAAGATGAATTCATCGTTATATGGACTTGATCAGATGATATTTGATTCTCCCCAGGCCTTGGAAATATAAAGTAATGAATTTTACTTCTCCTGTGTGCGCAGAGGTGGAGAGAGGAGGGAGCAGGAGGATCTCGCCTGCATGCTTGCCGCTCTGCCGACAGACTGCATGTCCACCCCAGGGATGTGAGCAGGAAATTAAGTACAACCTCAGAGTATGCCATCATCACCTACTCGACCGAGGCACTTAGTTAGTTCATTACAGATCATGAGCGGCTTGTTGTAACTATGAAGCTGTCCTTGGTGCTTCTGTATTGGTTCTTTCTGTCCTAGAATTGATCTTATGAAGAAATACAGTACTTAGCTAGTAAAAGTCATAGACCACTCTCTCGTTTGGTTTTATTTATTTCCAATCAGACAGGAGGAACAAGCTCTACTCTTTGTTCAGATATGAAAGATCTTTACAGGAACGGAAACTGTAATAAAACAGTGGACAAGCTCAATACTGAAAATGGAAGATGTGACACTGCTGTGCTTTTTATTTGTTTTATTGTTTGTTTGTTTTGGGGGGATGGGTTTAATGGTTTAATGGTTTAATGGTTTAAAAATGTCTCCTGTTTTTTTTTTTTGTTTGTTTGTTTTTTCTTCCTTTTTAAAATATTGATGTGTAATTAAACAAGAGCGGTTTGGATTCGAGTTTGTTTTCATTCAGTCTCTCCTTTTCTCCTCTGTCCAAACTGAGTGACACAAGTTTGTCCCTCTTCGCTTTCCGTACTTCGAAAGGTTCTGACTGAGTTGCTTAGCAACGCCTAACAACAACGGGAAGTTTCCAAGCCGACACGGTAAGAAGAGCGAAGAGCTCGAATGTCTCAGTTAAAGTCTTACTGTCGGTAAATATACGATTATTAAACACGTTTAGAAATAAACTAAATCAAGACTAACAGTTCTGCCATGCGGCGTTTCTTGAGCGCACGTTAAAAGCGGCTATAGACCGCATTAGTCAAAAGCTCTGCGTCTTATGTTAACTAACCTAGCTTGGTTAGAAAAATAAGGAGTATTCGCGCGTTACTCAGGTTACCAGGAGAAAACCTGTGATTCAGTTAAATCAGGTACCTCTAAATTACGGTTATAACCAGTTATATACACAAATCATGTACCTGAGTTAAAGTAGAGACCCCCAAGGTAAAATATTACCCCAGTAAAAGTAGAAGCTCCTCCCTTTAAACCTCCACTTGAGTAAAAGTACTAAAGTATTTACCTTCAAATGTACTTAAGTATAAAGTAAAAGTACTAAAAGAGTAATTCTGGCTCTGATGTCCTGTTATCATTTTTATAACCAGACTGGCTTCATGAACTCATTTCAGGTGAAAGTCCTCCAGCGTCTCTCTTGGTAAACCAGTCTTTTAATAGAACGTCATTAATTAGTGACGCTGACGTCTATTAAAATGATCATAAGCACAAAACACTGAAGGTAAACAGTTTCCATCAGGGAGAACCGAGTGGCTCTGAAATCACTTTTACACACAAGCAAAGTTTCAGTTTCAGATTTATTTACAACTTAGTTCCAAGTTTAAGTTGAATAAAAACTGGCTTTAAACTCAGGATCACAGATGAGCTCCTTTACTGTGTTGATCTGTAGGCCTCTGTTCATAAACATAAACCAGCCCAAACTAATTTACTATAAAATGAAAGTGTTTGTATGAATTCAGAAAAAAAGAAACGCACCAGTCACGACTGCATATGTGGACATATTTCTATATTGTGCTCTATTTACACAAAGTTAGGTTAGTTCATCATTTATAGACGCATGTGCTCCCAAAGTTTTACGCTGCTGCGCTGACGTTGAACCGCGTGCTGCACTGGGTCGGTATGACCAACAGGTCAAAACAAGCTCAGAACAAAGTGATCGCTGGGCCCTGATTGGTGCTCTGGCTTTGCGCTTCTTTTGTTTTAACATGTTACGTTTTTATACACACAGAAACCAAAAGGAACGACAGATTTCTCAAAATGTGGTGGAGTAAAAAGTCAGATATTAGACTCTGAAATGTAGTGGAGTGGAAGTACTTAAGAACTTAAGTACAGTAACTAATTACATTTACTTAGTTACTGTCCACCACTGGTTATAACAGGCACATAATGTTTAATAACCTTACATAACCTTTTACCTCAGAATGTTAACCTATATAGGCAAGAATGCTAACATCAGTCAATCGCAGAGCAATCTACAGAGCTCCTAAGATGGCATGGTGACTGTCTTTAATAAGACGTGGCCACAAGTTAATATTGAGGCAAGGAGTTGCTATTAAGACCGCACTTTACTATATTGAGGCCACAAATTACTAGATATAGGCCACAATTTACTATAATGAGGCCCACCGTTACTATATTGATGCCACAAAAAATGATTGAAGCCACAAATAGTTAACTAGATTGAGGCCACATGTACTGCATGTAACTCGTGGGCTCGTATTTTAATTTGTGACCTCCATATTGTCATTTGTGGTCACTCCTCATTTAAAAATGAATCCCCCCGGGCAGACATGTCAAACTGGGGATCTTCCAGGCCAAAGTGCTGCAAAGAGTGGCGTTTACCTTCATCTAACACTGAATTCAGTTCATGAAGGCCTGGCTAAGTAGCTGATGAGTAGAATCGGGTGTGTTTAATGAGGCAGTGTGCTGACATCTTCAGTGTTTTGGCCTGAAGGGACTGGATGCTGACACATGTGTCTTAGGGGCTCCATAACAGAGTTTTCTAGCTAAAATGTTTCTGGTTTATTCTCTAAAGGGTTTAACTACACAGTGATAAAGCTCTCAGAGTCAGTGCTGCTACTCTGTTGATAATAGAAGCTGTTACGTTGGTGAAGGTCTCATATCAAACAGAACTGATACATTTTCCTTGCTTTTTTCTGTTTTTGTTTTTGATAAAAAGATCTTTTTTTTCAATAGTTTGGAATTGTTAACATTTGAAAATATACCATTCTCTCCCCAGTCCATACAGTCCATATATACTGAAATTAAACTGAAAGAAAAGCTCATTTTAAGTTAGTTGTTTTATGTTGCCACTTCAGCGGTTTAGCAGTACCTATTCACGCCCATGTTATAAGCAATGTTTCAATCCAGAATACTTTGTTTTGTTTTGAATAAGGCACAATACGACCTTATGTAAGTGTTTCCCAGAGAAAATGTGCCTATTTGTACATTTTCATCACCTAAAGTTTCGCCTGGAGACGAGACGGGAGTCAGTACAGCTTAGAATATATCATTTCAATGGATTATTGATTATGTTCCCTGACTAAAGACACTGAGATGTACCCTTGAAGGGACCGCCCCAGTGACACTTTCTTACCTTGTTTTTCTGAGACTGATTGTGGGCGGAAGTGGTCAGGTCAAAATGAATGATGTTTCTGGTACATTAACCTACCTAAACATTATAAGTCGACCTCGGGGGGAAAATAAAACGCAAGAACAAGGTCAGATACGAGCTCTTTAAAAAATGGTCTCTAGGGAGGCAGGTTAAATATCCAACTCACATTGTGACCCATTTGTGACTGAAACCTGCTTGTTTTCATTATTAGTCCTAAGTGTTAGATGCAGAAATGTCTGTACCTTTCTCCAACACCAACCTTCGTGTTCCACGTGGCTTTGGCAATATTTTGGAGGGTCTTGCCAGAGAAGTGCTGAGAGAGCAGCCTGAGGACATCCCCACATTTTCTGCTGTGTACTTCACAGCACTTCTCAAACAGAGAGAGGGTAATTTTAATCCATTTTCTGATTTGAATAAGTGAAAAACTTATTATTAACATGCTATAAATTAGAGATGTAGATGTTCTATTAAGCCTGTTTCATTCAGAATGTCATTTATTATATTTGGTTTCCATTTTATTCACACTAAAAGTAAATGTACTGTATGCAGGTTGATAATGTGTCTGTACTACCAGTAGCACAGGGCATTTCCATATAGTTGTATAGTTCCATATAGTATTCCATTTTTATCATTTCCATATAGTTGAATGGCTGAGATCTAAACAAAGTCATTCTGAATGTTATTTTGCTTATTACGCAAAGCATCCAGTTTCTCATATTTAATGTTGACAGGGGAAAAATAAACAGTTCATAAATGGTAAATCCGAAAAATGAACTTATCTTGGGTTCTGTTTTACCTTATGACGCTCGGCATGTTCCTCTATTCATAAATGGATTTTACAAAATGTTATACGCCGAAATTTTTCTCAAAATGATTGTTAAATGAGTCAATTTATGTGTAATCGTTTCATGTAATAACTTTGTTGAAGCATTTGTTGAAGCATGTCTGAGTTTATCTGAAGTTTCTCTAGAATGAAATGATTCACATCAAAACAAAAATTGGTGGAAGTCGCCTTTAAAAGAATTAGGATGCAAAGACCACTGTCACCAAGAAATGGTGTTATTTGCATTTAATCTACAATTGAGAAGTCATGCTTACCAAATCCGAACAAAAAAACTTCACTGTGCATTCTTCTCTTTCATTTAAACGTCTTTTGGCAATGAATACTATACAGTATAAAATGATCCTATTATTTTCTTGTTCAGCTTTTAAGAAAACTACTTTTTATTTATATGGGACAGTTCCATATCTCCTTTTAGGTTTATTTGAGCCTGAATATGTCTCTTCATTGGTGAGTAATTGTCTTTGTTTGCCTTTTTGGTGAATATGCATTTTTTTTTTGTAGAAAGTGGCCTTGATCCAGCTGAATGGGGTGCCCGGCTGGAGGACAGGTTCTACAACAATCATACTTTCAAGGTAACTTGAGTCAATGACTGAAATAAAAATATTGGAGGTTCAAGACAAAATTTTATTAATTTTCCTTTTTTATATGATCTGGTTCAGGCTTTGGTTATTTATTCTCCCTTATACAGAATACAGCAAACCAAGGAAACTCCAGCTCAGCCACAGCAACTGGGAGCTCTGTGAATGAGTGAGTCTAATTTCTCCTTGCAAAATGTGTCAGATTAGTGAGGCTGCATCCATCTGTTATCTAATTTCACTTGATTAAAAAGGAGGAAGGGCAGAGAGACGGGCAGAATAAAAGGTGAAATGATTCTGGATTTTGCTTGTCCGTTGTTTTGGTTATTCTTGTTGTGAGTGATATTCCCTGCATTTTACAGCCTTGTCTGAAGCGTTTCCAAAAAAGTTGGGATACAAAATAAAAAAGTAAATTAAAGCAAAATACAATGATATTCAAATCATTTGAATTTGAGAAAGTTTATGTTATTTGAAAAATATATTTCCATTTTTATTTTACTGCCAATAACATGTTTCAAAGTTGGAGCAGGGATACCAAAAGACTGGTAAAGTTGTATGATGCTGAAAAAAACATCTCACAACTAATTTGGTTAATTGACAACAGATCAGTAACATGATTGGGTATAAAAAGTGCATGCTAGAAATATTGAGTCTTTCAGAGGTAAAGATGGGGAAGAGTTCACCACACTGTGAAAGACTACAACAATTAAAAAATAATGTTTCTCAACATAAAATAGCAAAGAACTTTGATTTCATTATCTACAGTACATGATATCATAAAAAGCTTCAGAGGATCTAGAGAGATATCTGTATGAAAGAGACAAGGCCAAAAACCATTACTGGCTGACCATGATGGTATGGGGGTGCATTTAGTGCATGCGGCATGGGGGACTTGCACATCTGTGAAGGCTCCATTAAGGCTGTACAATATATACAGGTTTTGGAGCAACATATGCAGCCATCCAGATGACATCTTCTTCAGGGAAGACCTTGCTTATTTCAGCAAAACAATGTAAAACCACATTCTGCATGAATCACAACAGCATGGTTCCGTAGTAAAATAGCCTGGGTGCTAACTGACCTGTCTGCAATCCAGACCCATCACACACTGAAAACATTTTCATTATGAAACAAAAAATACGACAAAGGAGACGCTGAACTGTTGAATGGCTGAAATTCATTATCGATCAAGAATGGGAAATCATTTCACTTAAAAACTACAGCAGTTGGTCTCCTCAGTTCCCAAATTCTTCCAGTGTGTTGTTAAAAGAGGAGGTGATGCAACACAGTAGTAAACATGTCCTGTCCCACCTTTTTTGAAACATATTCCTGGCACCAAATTCAAAATAGGCTTATATTGTTCATTAACAATAAAATTTATCAGTTTCAACAGTTGTGCTATTTTCAGTTAAATATAGGGGTTAAATTATTTACATGGCATTGCATTCTGTTTTTATTTACATTTCGCCCAATGACCCAACTTTTTTGTAAATGGGGTTGTACATTGTAGGGAAACGAAGCACATCACTTAAGCTTACTCTTGACAGGAAAGATCTTTAGTCATGCATTAGATAAGAAGAGCTGCTTCAGAGGATTGATTAGAGCGCCAGAACAGAGATCTAAATCTACAGTACACCACCAGTAATTTATCACTGTGATGGTTGCTTCAATTAAGCCTACGTTATGAGTCACCCTTAATTGCCACTTAATTGTCCTTATATGTAAATGTCAACTTTCAGAGACAAAGCTGATCAGGCTGAATCTTTAGAAAATGGGGATCCAATTATCCAGCCAGCTCTGAGCTCCTCACCTTCATCTGAGACCCCTGATGCCTCTAAAGATGAAGAAAAACTGGAACCACAGCAAAGCAACGAACTTGATAATAAAGTAGATAATCAATCAGGTGAGACTGATCCTGGGCCCACTGCAGAGATTTCATACAGAGGAACTGCAGATGTTGACATATGTGCTGAAGAACTTCAAGAGGTGGAGATCAAGGAGCAAGGAGAAACTGGTGAGGTTGATGAAGAAAAAGAAACAGCAGATAAAGAAATTGAGCCTACACCTCTGTCCTCATATCGTGGTCTTGCAGATGTAGATGTATGTGCTGAAGAGCTGCAGTCGACTTTGCAGGAAGATGATCCTGCAAATAAAGACACTGAGAGCAGTAGAGATATGATTGATGCGAGTCTTACTGGAGTTTCAGAGAGCCCGAAACCTGTCCTCGACGAGCAAGAACTGTCTAAATCGCAGGATGTCCCATATAGCCATGATACATTGACTCTGACTGGTAATGAGTCCCCAGAACATACAGAGCAGGATGCTGCTGAAGAGTTAAATGACTTCTCAAACAGTGAAAAACCAGTTGCTCTCCCAGTGGAGGATGTGGAAGAAACTGATGACCTTTCTGAAGAAGATCAGAACACTCTTTCTGAAATGACTGATACTTTGTTTGAAGAACCTGAGGGAGAAAATAGTCACTTTAAGCATTTCGGTTTAAACAAAGCAGCAGAAAATATTACTGTTCCTGAAGTGGGGGACACCTTTGAAGAAACAAGTAGAGACAGAGCAGAACAGGAAACTGAAAACTGGGAACCAAAGGATGCTTTGGCAGAAACTGAGGCCATGGATGAATCCTTGTCAAGTCTGGAAAAGGACAATAGCAACATTGCTAGTGCAGAAAATGAGCATTTTGCAAACATAGCATCTGAAGTTCAAGAAGAAGACGACTGTGACTGTATCGACAAGAGTGAAGTCATTGCTGATGAAGTTATGAGCACTGATCATCAAGGTGCCTTTGAGATGGAAGAAGATGTGAAGAGTAATGACGAGGAGAATGACCTTCTTCAAAGCAGTGCTGATGCTCCAGTGGAGAGGTTGGGAGCATTGGAGAGCAACACTAGTCTCATTGACACTTCCACTGAGGAAATGAAAGAAGACAATCTCAGAAGAATATCTCAACAGGAATTACCTGAGTCTGAGGACCACATTGGAAGTGACGATCAAGAAGGTAATGGCATCAGTGGGACTGAGATGAAGGAAGACCATTTGTTTGGCGATACAATCACTCAAGAAGTTGAAGGAGCTTCTCAGAGTCCCACACCTGAGGAGACTGAGGTCATCCATGCAGATTCACAAGGGCTGAAGATTGAAGAAACTGAGACAGATATAGACCAAGAAGAACAGCCTGACCCTCAGCAGGACATCAAGCAGGAAAGTGAGGACAAGGAGATGGAGAATCCAGAAAGCAAGAGTGACCAACAGGTGAGGAGAAATAAGATGTATAGTAATGTTTGATCTGAATGTGAAAGCATATTTTTGGTCAACAGAAAATGTTCTGATGTAAGAGACCCCCTTATCCCGGATTTAGGCCATTCCCATTTTTGTCCCACGTTAGCATGTAAAAATAAAAACCTCAAGGACGAGTCTGATCAACAACAAGGTGCAGTGCCTCTATTCTGGTCTCTAGAGGAGCGTGATTGAAGATGCCCCTGAAATAGTTCAGCTTCTGGGTAACAGACTGTATCGTTCAGATGCAGAGCACAAACTGTTAAGCTACACGTTGCTCTTAAAACAGATATCGTTCTCAGTGAAATAGACTCATCCAAGTAAATACAGCCTAAAAATCATCAGGGGTGTCTGATACTGGCACAAAAATGTCAGAAACATTTCTCTACGGTTCTTGTAAAAGGAAGTTTGGAGAAGAAAGATTTATGAGAGTGTTTCCATGGAAACATGTTACCAGCCATTCTCTCCTGCCTTATCTCAGGGTAGATTCGTTTAGGTTTTACAGTAGATACCTCAGATCACAGAAAGAGATGTCTGTCTTGAAAGCCCAACTTGACAGTTCAGTGCTGTGCATTAAGTTCTACGGGGTAATTAGATCTGTGAGGTGTAGTCTCTCTCTCTCTCTTCCTCTTTCTAACTCTCTGTCGCTCTAATGTAGGTCATCTAACCTGACCTATATCATGTCCAATGACTTTTTCATTTTAGGAAAAGCAGGAAATGATGTAGTTGCTATTTTCAGGAGCAATATTCATGGCAATCATCAATCTCTGACACGGTCATAAAGTAATCCAGTCGTCTCATCTTCTGAGATATTCTGAAAACATATTTAGTTTCCATACTTGTAAATGTATTGAGTTCATTCTGGTTTCTGTTTTTTCCACAAGCTTGTTAGTTGAAGCTAATTGGAGGTAAACTGTAATGCTAAACAGGGATACATTGATTTGATGCAGCATCTTGGCAGAATGCAGTTCAGCAGAGGAAGAAGAGTCCTAACACACACGAAGGACGCACCTTCAGCATATTCTTAGCACCCGTGCAGGAGATATGCGAGGACTTTTTTCTCTTGTTTTTTGGATGTTTTGATTTTTCCTTCCTCTCTTAGGTTTAACCAGCACCGTGGTGTCGATTTTTCTATTCGTGACACCACTGTGAAATAGACTGAAAACCTTGGAACACAAGACAAGTGCCACAGACATTTCAGTCAACTCAGAATGATAGTAGAGTTGTAATTGGCAGTAGACTTAGTCCTTTGTGAACAGCAAAAATCTCTTGGTAGCTTTTCCATAGATGCATATGCCGCTGGTGCCCCCTCTCTCTCTTTCTCATGCTCTCTCTCCTTCATTCCTGCTCTCTCTCACCTCCTTCCTTCTGTCCCTCTATGACTCTCCCTCCTTCCTCTCTTCTCCCCTCCCTCTTCTCCTCTCCTCCCTTTCCACCCGCCCTCAGATTGAGAATAATAAGCATAGCTGAAAGAGAGACAGGCTTGTTCGAGACACTCGCAGTGCCAAGAGGTTTACGACCCATTGCGATTAGCACAATACACGAACACGTTAATCGCCATCTGCTATTGTGCGTCATGGATTGCCATATCGTAAGTACTGCCTACATTTTACACAAGCCATCCAGTAGAATACACTAAGATACTGCAGATCTCAGAAGGAGTTCTCCGAATATCTTGTGCTTTGAGTAGATGATGTTTCTTTTACTGTAACTTTTACTGTACGCTTTTTTGATGAGCATGCCTGACAGCACTCTTGGCAAAGTCTGCATAGCAGAAGCTCAAGCGCAACTTCTTTCCTCATAAATGGGAGAGCAGGTGGCAGGTAGTTGGAGCACCTTGGCTGTGTGGCCACAAGGGACCTGCTCAGTTCTGGCCATGTGGTAATGGTTATCGTTTAAGTTATTTGAGCTGTAACAGTGGACCATGCTTAAAGAAATGATTGTTTTGTCCTTCTTCAAAAAAGTATAGAGAAATTTTACTGAAAATCTGGACAGATTAGCTTGTGTCTACGTGTGATCATAATATTTGTAACAATGCATGCATTGCAAGTCTCTGGTCACTATATTTCCTTAACACTAATTGCATAAGGTAGATTATACAACCAGCAAGTAAAATGTAGGGATGTTCATTTAAGGGCTGAAGCCGATACAACACCTCTGCCTTTGGCCATGATATGGGTGAAGAAATGTCAGGGTGTTCAGCAAACAGAAAAGGAGCTGATTAATTCTTGCTTCAGTGGGTGGTCACACTCCTACACGGAGGGGTTTCACAGCGACATGTAGGCTACACTCTTCAACCTTACACAGGCTCTGTTTCAACCCTGCCAGCCTCTGCTCACTGCCTTTACAAGTGCTGAGATGGGCTCAGTGGGAGAAAAGCATGGGTTCACGCATTCAGAGCCTCATAAAAACCCAGCGTGATGCAGCCAAATCCCACCAACACACAGCCAGAAGACTAGGACAGCTGTGTGTCCTCCTTTTCCGGGAATTATAGAGCGTGTGTTTTTAGCCCCAGAACAGTTAAGTAATTCTAATCCACTTTCTGTAAATGATCCCAACTTTGACGTCTTAATTACTTTTCTGTGTTCTTTTCTTAGTTCCAAAATTAGAAAAAAAAACAGTCTACTAGTTTTTTTCTTTTGTACAAGTGGGAAGTGAGCCAGAGATTTGAACCTCTGTAATAAAACTAGGCTCTATACAGACAGATATACAGCTGGGTTGGGACTGAAAAGGCTTAAGACAGCTGGAGATTGGGATAAACCCATCACACTGGTTTATGAGTTTAGGTTCTCCCAAGACATTCAATCATTTCCATAGCTTTGTTCGTAAAGCCTTAGTGGAAGTATGGAGCAAATAGCAAACATTTTTTTAAATTGCTATTTTTGAGTCAAGAAAATGCAGAAACTTCTTAGATGGCTGGAGATCAGAAGACATGAAGATAGCTCATCTAGAGACATTCAGAATCGTTTACCAAGCAAGTGAAGGCAGAAATCATTCGACGTCTGTGTGTCGTTGAAATGATAGCTGCTTGGATGTCTTGGTGAACAGGAGGAATGCAGCCAACCACAGGAGGAAGAGGACATCATGGACATCCCCTTGGATGACCCAGAGGCTAACAAGGCAGCCACCAAGATCCAGGCTGGCTTCCGTGGCCACATGACCAGGAAGAAGCTAAAACCAGGCGACAAGCCTGGCGAGGAGGTGAGCAGCAGCGGTGAGGCCCTCAACGGCAGCCAGGGGGACACAGGTCAGTGTCTGTCCCCACTTCCCATAGCCATAGACCAGGGGTTGGAGATTCAGGTCCTGGAGGGTAGGGTGATATTCTCGTTTAAACACACATGATTCTCATCAGCTTATCAGTCAATGACCAGATTAGGTTGTTGTGGTAGAGCAGGGGACATCACTAGTCTCAAGAATATGTGGGGACAGACGTGAAAAATTCTGGGGTACTTTTTGGTGGGAATGTAGACCTATCAGGGTAGGATAAACGTTGAAGTTTCTAAACCAATCTAGTGCCTCATGAAGGTGGAGTTCAAAGTAGGGTAACATTGTCCAGGCAACAAGTCTGTAGTTAGCCCATCAATGTAATGTAAGTTAGCACTGCTGAAAGTCCACCCCAAAAACTTGAGTTAAGCATGTAGATTTGCGTCGAATGTGCACACACCACATTACACGTGGTAAAAACAAACGTTATTAATTGCAAAGGAAATTTCCGTTAGCTAACAATTGCGTTTCTAGTTAACTTGTTTTGCTAGTAGTGTTATCAGTTGTACTCCAGACATTAAAATGGACTAGAGGAATTTGGGTCAGGTTTACTCTTGTTAGCAGTATATTTTGCCACAATCCAACACCAATAGTTTAAAACATTTTCCACAGATGTGTATTCAACCTGTAAGATTACATCTGGCTTCACAAGATTAGGAAATCACCAAACAGTGTTGGCCTCCAGGACCAGTTTCGATGACCTCTGCCATAGACTCTGGACCTTTATAAGCCCAGTAATTCGACCATCTCCAAATCATGCTTCCTTGTTTTGGAACACAATTCTGCGTAACTCTTGATCCAGATTCCAGCACCCAAAATAAGACTTTGGCTGCAAGATTTGAAGCGATGAAGGATCTGAAGCTTTTGGCCTCGATTCTTTATTTTGTTTCCAAGAACTGGCTCTGCATCCTCAAACATTTGAGTATCAGCTTGTGTTCTGAGAGTCTGGAATTGGAAACTGCACAAACATACTCAAACGTGGCGAGGTGCTGCTGAGTAATTACGCTAATTATCACTGTGAGTAAAAGAAGGCATATGAAAAAGGTTGCAAGCTAAAAATCCATCAAGCGTGTTTAATAAGATCTTTAGGCATAAATTAGAGCTCAGGCTTGTGAAATGCATGCAATTAAGATTCTTTTCATGTGGTGATTTTTAATGAATGAATAAGTGATCTCTGATCATCATTAAAATGAACACCACTTGCAACCAGCTTTGCTGTTTTCCATAGACTGCAAGTGATCAGAGAGGTAATGCATCTACAGAAGGAAACCTCAAATCTGTGGTATGCTGAGCTCGTCTCCGTTTTAGCTGAGACATAAATCTTTCAAATCTAATTGCTACTGTGGGTGGCTGAAGCCTCCACACTTCTTGCAGAACCGAATATGAACATAACTCACATACGTTTTTCATTACTTATCCAGTTTCTCCTTAGTGATGTTTATTATGCTTAGAAACACACAGTTTCACAGATATGTAGGGTAACCTCCTTCCCTAACTCAACTGCCGTGCAAATTCCTTCCAAACTTTAATTTCCCCAAAGTTTCATCAAGAGAAATGCAGATATTCCACTTTGATGCGGCAGTAAGTCAGCAGAGATCAAAAAAAGATCACATCTAACATGTTCCACAAGCAAAATTCTGTCTAGCTGCACTTCTACCTGAACTTCTCTATTAGTGTCCTTTGATGAATCTGAGGAGAAACCAAGGAAAAAAGCTGGTCATTTGATGTGGAAAGTGGGGCAGGCAATGAGAGTGAGTTTGTCCTTCCAGTCCCTCACATCATCAGGCCTAGATTTCTCTCCTTCAGCTGCGCTGGTCCGCTGTACCCCACCTCTGAAGAAGGCCGGGGAATTTAGGCCTTTTTTGTCGCGCAACATCAACCCAGTTCTTGGTTGCTAAGCATTTTATGTATGGAGCTGTTATTTTTATCTTCAGGTGCATCTGCACCACTGAGATAAGGCTGAGAGAATGTGCTCTGTCTTTGCGAGGCAAGGACCAAAATGAAGGTCTGTGACTAACTTAATTTGGGTAATGTGGCCTAAAAAAGATATCATGATATATTTAGAAATAATCAGGGTAACCATATTTCCTGCTATGTACATAAAACTTTGAAACTTGTATGTGTTCACGTATTAGAGCATAATAGGCTGCACAGAAATGTGTAATATGAGCAAGATGTACAGCAAAGACCTCACCAGTATATTTATGGATTTGACGAACAAATCATTCAACACAGCAGTATTCGAAAAAAGTCCTATGTTAAATACCAGTAGTTGAGTTGAAAATACCTAATTTATTACTTGAATATGCCTGAGTTTATATAACTCCTTAGTCTACTATGAATTTCACAGCAGCTATGATTAGTCAATAAAGTCTTACTGTTGTGTGTATATATATATATATATATATATATTTAGCGAAAAAGTTTTTTCAACATTTTTCAAGTTAATGCAGTTATGTTTAGCCCCTTAACCATACAAGCTTATTACATACTAAAGCATATTTTTCATTACAGGGACTTCATCGCAAACTTGTGGAGCTTTTCTTAGGCTATAGAAATGTTTAATGAAACTCCCCCATAAATTGATAAGGTGTTTAATAATTGTAATTATTTACGTAATGCTTTGTTAATCACTGTTAAGTGGTTAGAAGGTACTGCTCTGAACATAATAATCATAATAATAATTGAACCTCCATTATGTAAATAATTAATAATGCACAAGTAACAGTTCTGTAATTATACTAATGATTAACAAATGATTAGATAATGATTAAGTGATTTAATATACAAAAAGCATTATTGGTTAATATTATTTTTCCCTGCCCGCTGGTGCACGGCTATGTAATCGAAACTCTAAAACATTTAAGCAAAACAAGTCATTGAAATGGTATGATATGATGAACCATGCTTAAATCATGATGAATCAGGATTAATTATATATACAATGAAATATGATTGTTTTAAAGTTTCCTGGTTTGTTAAAGCTGCGTTGCCCTTTTCCTGAGATTATTTATACAGTGTGTTAAGTTTCACATAGAAGGCACTACAGTCAGACCATGGATAGACGATGCTTCTGTCATGCCTCACCTTATGGAAAACCTTGATTAATGATTGAATGACATTTAGCCGGCCATACTAAACCTTTCAAATCTGTTGTGTATTTTGACAGCAGGAGGATCAGAAGGAGTAGAGACAGACGACACGTCCGTGCCAGAGCAGTGAGGATGCGTCACTTTGTGGAGAGCACCATGACTTTTGGCCCTGTTTCTAGAGATGTACCTTTTTATGTAGAGAAAAGCAGTAGTCATAGGCTGGATATCTCGTCTGACATGAACACCTTTTCTCTCTCTGTCTCTCTCACAGTCTCTATTGCTCTCTCTCTTTTCTGCTTCTTATCCAGTCTGGGGGAATAGTTGCCCCAAACCAGCATGCATTTGCATCTCACGGGCATGCACTTGATGCATCTGTACTCTTCCTGATCGTGTCGTAGTCCAGATGTTGGTGTGAAAGTGAGGAATGCCCTTAGAGTTTTAACACATACTGCTTGAGTCCGGTTTCTAAGTAACTTTAGTCTTGAAGTTATGCAACATGGTTGTCTTTTGTATTTGATATTCGATTGCTTTCATTATGTAGTATGTAGTACATTCTTAGAATTATTTTCTTTTTCTTTTTGTTGTTTAGGTTTTTCGAGTTTAGCAGACATCATGAGATGAGCGGTGTAATTTATTGAGAGAGATGTATTTATTGCTATTAATTAATCTGTTTTAATTTATGTTAAAATTGTTATTTGTTGGCTTTGCACCCTTTAATCTTCAATCTTTTTCGTCTCAGTCTGTAGAATCAGATGAAAAAAGAAATCAGAGCTTCCAAAACAGCAATTAGCATGGCTGGATTATCTTTCTTTCTTCCTTTCTTTCTTTCCATCCTTCTTTTGAAATTGTCACAGTTACTGTATTTCGAGGACTGTAAGAATATTGATTTGACTAGGAATGTAAGTTTTATTAGAGACTGTAAAGATTGTTTTGCATGTACACAGTTTAATGAAGCACTGTATCAGCAGCAAACCGAATAAAAGCTCTGAAATGTGTTTTCCTGCATAGAAGATGATTTCACGCTGTTCGCTGAGGATCATTAGGCTTTTGATGGCCTTTCATGAGGGAAGGTGAAGCCCGAAAGCTAAGGCAGTTTGTTGGGTGGGAGGCGGCGTCTGAAATATTAACCCACGCATCTCTCTCATCAGTCCTGCTCGAGGATCTCGCTGGGGACTCCCAGTTGGAAGCCTGGCTAATGAGCCTGGCCAATCGTTTGTCATGGTCAAATGAACCTTTGACATCAAACGACGCTGCTGCTCCTTACGTACTACTGCTCAGGATGTATCGGTTAGGCCTGCAGTGCTATTAACCTGTTTCCTCACACCCTGAAAGAGCGAGGGTTAATTATGATCTCCTCAACCAGAGGTTTCCATCAATATTGATACCATCAATGTACTCTTTAAATAAAGAGCTCCATGTGGAACCATTATGGACTTCACCAGCTTGTACCTGTAGGGGAACACTTGGAAACCTAAACCACAGTCACCACGGATTTAATGGCAGTGAATGAGTCTAAATCTTAAATAGGAAAATACCTTCATTGATTCAGTAATAACTACCACAGAGGGTCTGTAGCCATATTTCTTTGGGGTACCGTGAAGGCGCTCTAATGTGGTCTTGTGGTTATGGATACAAACAACCATTCTTTCTTATTTATTTATGTATTCGTTCCTTCTTTAGCTTGTCTTAATTAATTGGATTATGTGTTGCATTAGTTAGACATGATTAATGAACTTCCACTCTCTGACCACTTTGAGGCTCACCTACTTTATAGACCATTATATAGGTGTACAATTACAGACCATAGTCCAAAAAACTAACAATCATAAATTAAATTGACATTTTTAAATACTTGGTTGCAAATCGCTGCTGCCCCCGCGACCCAGACCCAGATAAGCGGTTGAGGATGGATGGATGGATGCAAATCCTTTGACTGCATGAAGTCTGGAATCCACTGACATCATATTGAGAGTTAACAGATTCCACACTTGATGCAACACTTGAAATCCAAACTAGACCTTTAATCTGCTTATTGCAAGGGAAGAAATAACACACACTAGCCATGAAGCAGCTGAGCAACCAATTGTTCAATTATGTTTGAGCCCCTAATATTTGTAATTATGGAGGAAAATGGTTGTAATTCCAACAGCGTTCACCGGAATTGGATGTAAATACCCTCAACTCTGCACTTTGGGCTTTTATTCATTACTTAATTTCAACTGCAATTTGCTGTGGTAGAGAAAATAACAATAACAGTAGTTTTATGGTATTGTGTGTGGTGCTGGTGCTAGTGTTGCAGACACAGCAGTGTTGCTGCCTTTTTCATTGCTAAGTTGAGAATGGTCTTTCACCCAAAAATGCCCAGCCTAGAATGGCTGTGTGGTCAAATACTGACCATCGGTGAAGCACTAGAGCATGACTTCATGGGGCCTCAGTCTCTAACTGTACAACAAGTCAGGTGAATCTAATGAAGCGACTGGTGGTTTCATAATGGTGTACCTCTAACAACCTTACTCATCTTAAAAGCCAAGTTATCTGATGTGCTGGAGCCCTAAAAAGCTCACAGAATTATTGCCTTATGGCATATCAAAACCCATTTTTGTGTCAACTTCGAACATGTATAATGAACACTAGCAGTTCTCATTTTATGAGAATGTAGCCGTCGGAGCTGTCCTGTTTAAAAAAGTAAATAATGAGCTTAATTTCCCATGACAAAGTATACTTACCCAACCATTACACAGATCTGCTGTTAATTGGAACGTACACTGTGGAGCACAATTAAACAAAGGCATATGGCACTTCATTAGGGGTGTATGACAAACGTGTCTCTGCAGGCTTACTGTAGACATTAGTATCGCTATCTGAATCCCACTAGCTTCGAATTTGAACAAAGACTCTTTTGGAGAAATATCTCCATGAAATCACAACTAAGGCTTAGGCATTCCCATAGTCTGTTGTGCATTATTATATAACTAGTATGTCATTATACTCTCAGTGGGTTTGGGTCGCCAAACATTTGAGTGCTAATTTGTAATTTGTCTTTTGAATCATTCTTTTGAATTTCCCCAAGTGAACAACTCTGTGCCGAGTCATATAGGCTAATATAATCCTGTAGGGAACAAATGACCAGAAAAAAAAAACAGTTTTAAACATTTTTTTAACCAACTTATTGTGTTGCAGAATCATCCCTATGTTCCCAAGGCATTAGCTCAGGTAACATGTTGTTCACTGTATAATATGACATTCAATTTATTACATTCAAACTAGGCTTTATGCAGCAATAAATGAAAAGCAGTACACCATGGTCCTCTTTTTAAACCTGAAGTGCATTCCTATTGAAAAAAATTGTCTGCTTGCCATGCAATGCGTGACCTTACCGAACCATGACCTTAGGAACCCTTGTATAGGTTTGCCGAAAGTATCATGTAGAGGGATATTCATACCGAGGTATATCAAGAGTTGAGGGACTATAGGACCCTGGGAACATAGGAGTGATCCCGATGTCATCACAGTGGCAAATCACAGACCTGGTTCTATGGATTTTACCCTCATTTTTAGTTTTTGTACCCTGAGTTAGACTTTTGGGAAAAAGCATTTAGATAGCCTGCATAGCTCATATCAGGTCTGTGCCGTAGTGTGCAGATTACTTTTTTAAGTATGTAGAATGGCCCTGGAAGTGTAGAGTGAAGACTTAATTAATCTGTGTAGCATTTATACATCAGATAAAGCCTGAAACTTTCATGTAATCACTGAAAACAGTGTATTAGTGCTGCAGTTGGCATCCGCTGTTGGCATCCACAACCAGCGTACTGGATGTTTGCTAATATCTGGAAAATAGCATGTCCATTATCGTAGGCTCACCTTCATGGACACCATACTGTTCTGTTGTGTTATTCATGTGAAGCACTCAGGGGTGGAATTAGTTATTCTGGGGCTCTAGGTAAAAGACAGGATTGGGGCCTCCAGGATGCACATTTTTAAATTAGTGAATACTGTCTCCACTGCAGAAAATATTGTGGCAAGCAAACCCATTATAAATCTAGTCATTATGTCTATTATTTCTCATTATAAGACTTTTGTAAGAATATTATGGGATGGTATAAGATTAGGTATTTTTAGTCAAATTATCTTATTAACTCATATTGGCAGATCTTTTTACTTGTTTTAAGGCATAGTAACGTAATCCTATTACATTTTACATTTACATGGTAGTAAATAGCAGCTATTTTTAATCGTTTTTTTATATATGTGTGTATATATATATATATATATATATATATATATATATATATATATATATATATATATAAAACATCAACATGTACAGTATATTAAATTAGCATTTTTATGGGGCCCTTGGCACATAAGGGCCCCAAGCAGCTGCCTATCTACCTGCATAGTTCAAAGACCACCCCAGAAGCATTACTCTTCCATTTTTTTGCGACAAATTAGCAATTAAGGCATTCCAGAATATTCAGGGACTTTTTACCTCACTCACTATGTACCTTGACTTATTTCTGATGCCTCCTCATCAGTTTTGGCAAGTCAGCTGAAAAGAACAATGTTTTTCAGTTTCTTCAACCACAACATTACTTCAACAAGACTGAACGCTTCACACGCTACACAGCACTAGATGAAAGTGAGAGGACAAGAGGCAATCGCTCAGGAGCCCCCAAACGAGCCAAAGTCTCTCACTCAAGGCAGGATGAGAGAGTAATTGTCATCTGTGTCATGTTTATGGCTGAAGCTGGCTTCTTCCCAAGGAAGAGAAATGAGCAGTGGAGCTTGCTGGCCGCCCACACTGACTCCCACATGTACCAGGCCTAAAGCAGCCAGAAGCTTCTCTGAAGGAAAATCTTCACAATGAATCCTGTCACCAGCTCCAGGAGTTACAGGCTGCCATCAGCAATTTTTACAGGTTGCCAATGGCAACCCAAAGCGCGGTGATCTCTCTCTCTCTCTCTCTCTCTCTCTCTCTCTCTCTCTCTCTCTCTCTCCTGTTATGGCTCTTGTATTCTCCCGCTAGACTGCTGCTGCTGACAGCCCTGTCTGGCATCATGTCCACTCCACGCAGTGAACACATTCAGCTCAGAAATACACTGTATTTATAGATGTTGAGATCATTTGTGCATAAGCTCCAGAGAATGACTTCTTCATTTTCACTCTAGTCTGCAAATGAGTGAGTGACTGAAAGTAGTGACTGTACAGTCTATTTAAATCAAGTAAAAGCAAACTGACAGTTATTGTCAGTGCCTGCTGTGTGTGAACTATACTATAAAGTCTTTGGAAGTTCTGAATTATGTTATAGCTTTCTCCAAGAGCAACAGTGGATAATTTCTACAATCTTTTGCCCCCTAGTGGACAGTATAGTGTCTTACAGAGCAGCTATATGCCAAATGAACTCATTAACGTCCATGTCTGAAATGTGGTTCATATGTTCTCCAAGCTGGTCGGACCACAAATCTGAAGAAATCAGACATATCTATTATGTTCAGTTGTTTGGTTACAAAGGGCTACTGATTTTAATAAAACAATGGAAACTTCAACTTCGGTTACAGAGAATACTCTTCTGCCAAGTTACTCTTTATTTGCCGCATATGTTTACATATTGGAAAATATAAAACAGGTGCATTATTAAATGAATTATGTGCAAAAGGTATGGCACATTTTAAATGTTATGTTTTTTCCCCCCTCAGCAAATAAATGCAAATTGTATTGTGCTCCATTCATTTACAGGTTCAAAGCAATTAGAATAAATGGTTAAAACTTCAGTTTTTTAGGTTATTGGTTATAGTTTTTATAGTTATTGGTTAGATTTCTGATATCAGAACACAGGTTTGGTTCCTGGCCTCTTGCTGCACTCCAGTCATTGCATGTATTTGTTAAACTTACATAAACTTACATATCATTTTCTCTCATGTATTTACACAGTACTGTGCATACACTGAATATAAGTCTATACAGGCATATAGTGAATGAGTAAACATCAGATTGCTGGTCATAGTTCTTATGTTTGAGGTGACTTTTCACAGTGTGAGTTCACTGATCCTCCTGAACTCTATTCATGCTCTGCTGACCCTCTTCACTGGCATTTGGGTGGTTTTACTTGATTGAGATCTTTAGAAGATGAGAAACGCAGGAGGAGACTTTTATCCTGAGAACAAAGACCAAAGCCTGAGTGTGTGTGCGTGCGTGTGTGTGTGTGTGCGTGTGTGTGTGTGTGTGTGTGTGTGAGAGAGAGCAAGGGGTGGTGTTCGTATTTTCCCTGTATTGTGCCTCATTCACTGAAGCTTTGATAGGCTGAAAAGGGGGGACTCTTTACGCATGGACCTTGTGCTCAGTAAGAAGCTGCTTTAGTGCTTGGCTCCACTGCAGTTTTTGTAGCACTCTTCCTCTCTCTAATGTTCACTGAGCTGCCTAAGTTTCATTATTGGACACGCTGGAAGCTCCCGGAGCATTTATTCAAACTCTCCCTTACCGTATCACACAATTTGGCTGCCTTTCTTAGACTAAATGTCATGGAAATGTCAGAAACAACAACAACAGTTGCAATACAGTGACATCAGCTCTCAGACAGACATCATGGGACGGCGGTGGAAACAGGTGTTAGTCACATGTCATGTAGGAAAAGTGGAAAAATGATGCAACTTACTTTCAATTAGGCAGTCAAAGCTGGAGTTTCGACACAATAAAAGGAATCATGTTGAGGCTCAAGACATTTTTTTTTACTTTTTTTATAAACTTTTTATTGTTTTTTCACAATTACAATACACACACACCAACCTGTTAGGCTGTAACTAATTATATATAAAAATAACAAGGTGTATGGAAAAAATGAGCATGTTATGCATTATTCCACCTCATTTTACGAAAGCAGTAATATTCAATGAGTTACAAATTGATGGGCACATACACATACATGGACATCTTTCAGGTATTTTTAAGGGAATTCCACCAAATTTCTCATACTGCATGGTTTAGTGGAAAATTGTTAAAGCTGCATTACATAAGATCTTTTTGTTAAAGCTAAAAGAAGAGGCATTACTGAATCAGGAGAATAAAGACATGCTAAAATATGATACATCCTCAGAAGACACGTCCTTCACTACGTTTTGACTGAGTTCTCGTTGAATGCTCTTTCAGTGTGTTCACAATCATCAGAGTCTGAAGAACATTACAAAATGTTCTACCTCACATTGTGTGCAACTACGTATTTCCACCAGAGAGGTCTCTAAATCCCCAAAATCTTACATGGTGTAGCTTTAGTTGTAGACACTCTTACTGACTCAGATTTCATTGCTGAGTTGATGAAGGGAACCAGGGGTCACAATATCAACAGCAAAATAAATCAATGTTATATTTAATGTTGATCATGGTAGAATACAGATATAATAATAATATAGTGTGCCTCTCCACCATGAATGTATGTTACAGGCATGTTGACATCAGGCAGAATATTCATGATCATTCCATGTAAGGACATCCTGTGGTGCAGCTTTGAGAGGCATTAAACTCTTCAGACTTATGGTTCCTATTACCTCCACTGTGAACAATTCTGACTCAGGATGTGTCTCTATAACATAGCATTTCACATCAAAGCAACCTGAATGACTCTTTACATCATAATCAAATAAGTATGCAGAAAGTTTGTTAGCCGGGTACCAAATCATGTCCTTTGTGTCCATTTAGAGGGGGCCTGACATGGTTGAGCTGGTGAGGATGGGGCAGAGTTTGGGGGGTGGGGGGTTGGTGTGTGTGGGGGGAGTGTTTTTCACTAACAGCAGGTCTATTCATTCAAGGCTCTTGTTCTGAGGAGCTCACATGTGAACCCAAGGGCTCTAGAGCTAGCTTTTTTTCATGCAGCTTTTATCTTCTATAAGTGGGCCTAAGCTCTTGCTCCATAGACCCTCATTAAAGATGAGTTCCCTGAGCATATTTTTCACTTTGGGCTTGCTCATTTGCCACTGTTTCACATCAATAAAAGGTATTTCAGCACTATGTGTTGAATCCAGAATTGTTATGAATATTTCTCTCATGTGAAAAGGAGTGAAAAGGAGTGAAAAGCAGTGAAAACAGCATCAGTGCTGACAGTGGGACTAAAGAAGCAAATGTGGACTCAAACTAGCTCATCCTGTCTCAGCCCAGTGATACAGAAAAGACAAACTCACGTCATTGGATGAAGGCAAACACACACAGAGGCGCCCCTGAAAATAGACAAGCACTGTGCAGAACCACACTGGCACACACACACACACACACACACACACACACACACAGCTGCTCAGGCAGGGGTCCTGAGAGTGGGCTTCAGAGCAGGCACAGTCCAGTCTGGCAGGAAGCGTTGTGTATTCTCAGCGACGTGCCTGGAGTAGCCAAATCATGCTGATTGCGGGGGACAGAAGCCCAGCGCTGCTCGCAAGATGAAGGAGAGGCAGCCTTCCTCCAAAGAGGCAGCCGTTTCTTCACTTTTCCAAAAACTCTGCCTCCTCATCTTTCTCCTGACAGGTAAGTCAAGAGCAACAAAACCTCCTCGATACTTTAGCTGGAAAAAATAGAAATGAGAGAAAAGAGAGCACTACTTTCCACTTGCTGCATGATGCTACTGTCTTGTTGCAATTATTAGGGCTTTGTTTAAGTTACTTGTTTCAACTTATATTGATGATTTTCACATTTTTGTTGTCTTTTGTTTTTTCCCTCTGACGGATACACTTTTGTAGACTTTTGTGTTGGTTTATGTTCCAAAAAACATTCATTTTATGTGACCAATTTCCAATCATGCTTTAGAATTAAACAGGCTGTTTTTCTTACTGTGCCTTTAAGGCTGGCGTATGTAAATGATCTGTTCTGATAGGCCGACCTGTACTGTGCCTCAGCCTCACTTGACACACTCCTTGTAACTTCAGCATAAATGGGTGAGGCTAAACTGCTTTAGGCTGAGTAGGCAAAAGTTTGAGCCCTCCCAGTCAAATTAGATATTGTTTTGTTGATTTTACTAAATTAATATAAGTTAACACATCCTCCGCAGAGAACAAATTTCACTGAGATTCAAAGAAATCTTACTATAAAATGTGATAAAACGTTTGCACAGGCCACATTTTATGTTTCATTTCTCACAAATATGTTAAATTATTCAAATAAACCGTAAAGGCTGGGTGCCCCAAACATTGGCATACAACTGTACAGAGGATATATGTAAATGCATTGACGTCATAAAAACACTGAATTGAAAACATGCTGTTTCGGCAGCTTATTTTCCATATACGAACATGTGGAATGCGAGAAAACTTTAACAAAGTTTATATACTACATTAAACTCTTTTTTCTGGAAAAAATGAGAAACATGATTTTTAATGATATGGGCCTTTTAATGTATTGCTTTTCATACACATTCACTTGGTATTAACTAAATGTAGTAGCTTAGTTCTCACTTTTAATCAAGACTCATGAAATGTGAAATGTCGAGAAGTTTGTAGTTTGACTGAAACCAATTCAGAGTTTAGACCTAATTATAATTCAGCACAATAACCGATTGGTCCATTGAAAAGGGTCTGTTTTGTCGTTGCTGGTTGGTACTGGTGCTCAGCATTCAGAGGCTCTGCACACTGCAGTAAAGATGGTAAAGATGGTGAGTTGGATGTATTGTGGGACAGGTGGAGACAGGCTTTAGAGGAGAACAGGCATGTCTGAGCAGGAGAACATGTAGCCGAAGCCTGTCTCTGACCACTACCGTTGTGTCATTGTACTGAGTGCTGATTAGCAGAATCACTGGGCCCCACTGTCTCCTGCCCCCCAATCACACAAGAGCATGGCTCTCTCCCAGCTGCCCCTCATTGGAGGAGAGCAGGCCCACAATCCTGGCCTTTGTTAGCTCATCTTGGCAAGCCGTGAAGGCTGAGGACTGTTACCAGGGCGATCGAGACATGCCACGCTGACTTGCTCCACACAGTCCTGTCATGACAGAGTAGAAGAACAGCCTTTCCATCTGCTGGAACATGCAGAAGCTTCCAGTACAATTCTCTCAGGGGCCACTTTATTAGAAACACATACCTTGTACTTTTACTCACTGGCCACTTTGTGAGGATCAGCTACATTTTACTTTATATAGGTGTGCAAAATTAGGATCGACACGATTCTCAGCAAGTCACAATCGTTTTTTACAATTCGTTGCTCCACTCAGGAAAACTTTAAGATTGTCTCAAAGAAATTAAGCAGATATCAATATTGTTTTAATGAAGGATCAGTGTTTCTCTTAAACCATCTTAGAAGAAAAGAGGAGATTATTGTATTATTCTGGTCATGAATGAGAAAACTGAGAGAGCTTTAGAAAGAACAATATAAGAAAATGATGTGATATTATACCTTTCTTTGGTAATTATTCTTCAGCTAAGCCCATACGTGTCACAATATTTTGATCAAAGTTTTTGCTCAGAAGCCTAATTTCAGAAACAGGAGTATGATGGTCCAGTGGAAAAGACACATGGGTACGTTTCAGATCATGGATGTATTGCAGCGGAGGCCAGCTCCATCACAAGGAGCGAATGGCATGTCACTTGCAGCCACACACTGTCTTTTCATGGTAGAGACTTAAACCCCACCATCTCAGGCACAGCCCGACACGGCATAACACAGACAACACCTAAGTACAACAACAGGTATTGTCATTTCTTTATGGGAGCACAGTGTCTCCAGTGAGTCTCTTCGCATGGCCAGACCTCCTGAGCTCCAATGACGCAACAGTATTAATGTGTTCTTTTATGTCATTCTTTGTACCGTTTCATTGAAGTTTGATGAAAAACCTTGGGTAAAAGACCTCCAGTCCTCCTCAGCTTCTAACATTTGGGCCTCATACACCAACCGTTCTTCTTAAAACCCACTTACACCGTTTTCAGAAAGATTCAGACATTCACCAGTGTTTTCTTATTTGGCATCTTATTTGGGACTCTTCAGTAAATCGTACACTTAAAAGCACAAATGTGCGAACAGTTCTGCAGGTTAAGAATACATCATGAATCTGATTTAGACTTTTCCTTAGGACCTTTATCAAGAACATATTTAAGAAAAAAACTTTTTGGTGAATAAAGCCCATTGCTCTGACTCGCTCCAGTGTTAGCTATTGCATTAGCTCTTCTGAAGGTGTAGCTTCTAGGGCTGGAAGTCAATCCCAAAAAGAAATGATTCCTGCATGTGTTGCTATACACCCTTTGTCAGTCACCTTACAATTTATCATTGGCCAGTTTCTGAACTCAGGTCTGCTGTTGACCAGATATGATTTAAGAGGTGGACCACTCTCAACACAACAGTGACACCGACCTGGGAGTTTTTTCCATGCAAGTAGAACTGTATCACAGTGGCATTGCTGGGTTTTTTACAAACCTGCAGGCAAGATGATAGAGGTCCATCACCCAGAAATAGTGATTCTGTGCTCAGAGACTCACCACTAATGAAGGTTTAGACAACTGCTAACACAAACTGTACATGCGCTTTGGTCTCTAACTGTAAAGCATGCAGGTGGACCTACAAGCAAAGTGGCACTAGGTTGATAATGATGGTACAGCCACTCTATGGGCCTAGAGAATATATGAACAGAACAATTTTGCTTTGTCTTCTGTTTAAATCCCTGCATTCAGGTTTGGGTTAACCCCTTAAATGGCCAGGGCCCACCAGCAGCACACAAAGTTTTAATACACACTTCTATAACCTAAGAATAGCTAAAGTCCCTCTAGCTGAGTGACAGCTCAGCACAAAATCACATTTACAAAATCTTCTCCTTATCTGAGATGTAGATTAGCCATGTTTGCTCTTTGAAGTTTGCTTCTTTACTTTTGCCCTGGAGCTGAGGCTAATGTAGCTATCAATTAGTGGAAGCATATTCACCTCCAGTTAGCATCATGCCATCTGCATTTGAATAAATGAGTAAAAGCTGTTTTGCTGTATGTTTTTGCTTTAAAGCCGTCAGTGGGGTGAACATTACGAGTCCCTCCTCAATAATACGAGGAATCCTTGGTAGCTCAGCTTTGCTCTCCGTCAGCTACACAAGCACCAGCTCCGACCGTCCCGTCATCAAGTGGCAGCTGAAGAGGGATAAGCCGGTCACTGTAGTGCAGTCAATCGGCACGGACATCATCGGGAACCTGCGGCCTGAGTACCGTGGCCGCATCCTCCTGTACGAGAACGGCTCCCTGCTGCTCAACTATCTGCAGCTGTCTGACGAGGGGGCTTATGAAGTGGAGATCTCCATCACCGATGACACCTTCACTGGAGAGAAACACGTCAATCTCACAGTGGATGGTAAGCAGGAGAAAGAGGCTTCGTTCCATTCCATCATCAGCAAAATACACTGGTTTGCATTCCAGTTCAGTAATCAAAGAACCTCAGCAGCTTACTCAGTACTGCTGAGACAATAGCACAGTCATCCCAAGACTAGTTCTGAGGTCACTTAAAGAAAGTAGGATTATGGTCATTAGTAAAAAGCCTTTATTGCTGCAAGAAGCTTTAAAGTAAGCCTGCAAGTTGCAGTGACCGCTGGCTGGGGCCTTTGCTGGTTAACTAATGCATAAAGTATATATTATAATGAAATATTAAAGATAAGATATGAGAACACATATAGGCCTGAGAAAGACCTGGATGCGGATTCACAATATCATTCCAACCATTCTCTTAAGATGGTCTTTGTGTGAAAATCCTCAGTAGAATTTACAGTTTTAGAGGCTTCGCTTGTTCACTTGTTTTCGGAATTCTTATAAAGAAAAAAGGAGAATAAAAAAATTAAGAATAACAATTTATCTTGCTTCTTGAAGGAACATTCCATCTAAAACACAAAATTTCTATTGTACATACCTAATCGCCTCCTACCGCAGTCACAGCAGTCTCTAAAGCGAGATTTTCTGGTGTAAAGACCAGGAAAATCTTCTTCTGATGGCTGAAGGTAAACTATATATGCTCTTGGGGTGGATACCTGGGGATGGTTGTGGTAATTGTTCTTAATTTTTTAAACAAGTAAAAAAAGTTGATGACAGTTTGAGCTTAGTGCTATATCACTTATATATAATACCGCAAAAGTAGTTAGTAGCCTCTAAATCAATGGCAAGTAGTCAGCATTTGTTGAGCATCATTCCGAATGGTAGTATGATGTATTTGTGTAATGTATGCTGGGTAATGTAGTGAATGAATCTTGATGGATGACAAGAAGAACTCATGAGGCAGAGGGGTCCAGGGCAGCTACTATAGCTACACAATACAATATATAACATATATATATATATATATATATATATATATACACACACACTAGTTTTAGTCTGTAATGCCCTTTAAGTTCATAATTAGGGATAAATGCATATTTAAGGAAAATTCAATTTCTTAAGATATTTAAGAACCCTAAGCCTGTAGAGTCTTTGAATATCACCCCTTGACAGACTAAAGTGAGTGTAGGCATTTGGTAAACACCCGAAATGTTCAGTTCTCATGGACAGCGTCTTCCTGTTACAGTGCCCGTGTCCAGGCCGTTTGTGCACTTAGTGGCGTCCTCAGTGCTGGAGCTCACCGAGTTCTTCACGCTGAACTGCACTCACGAAAGTGGCACCAAGCCCACCTACAGCTGGTTGAAGGGCGGGAAGCCTCTGATTAATGATTCGCGTCTGCTGCTGTCCCAAAATCAGAAAGTCCTGACCATCTTGCGGGTCCTGATGTCAGACGATGATGTCTACAGCTGCATGGTGGAGAACCCCATCAGCAGCATGAAGAGCCTGCCCATCAGACTCACTGTCTACAGTAAGTGCACCTACTCCACCTTCACCTCTTCAGTAATACACATGTAAATCTAAGACACTTCACTGAGTGTGCTTCACCAAAACTAAATGGAGAAAACAAGAGCCACCAACACCTGTGGCCTTTTCACACAGGCCTCCTAATGATGATATTAAAAACATCCTTCAGTGAGGTTTGATGTGAATCGCTCTAGACGTCTAAAAGTTTAATATCGCCAA
>NC_051227.1:35316157-35366157 GCF_015220715.1 Pygocentrus nattereri | reverse complement strand
GACCTCTCACATCAACAAGGCGTTTTTGTCCACACAACTGACCGCTCACTGGACATTTCCTCTTTTTTGGACCATTCTCTGTAAATCCTAGAGATGGTTGTGCGTGAAAATCCCAGCAGATCAGCAGTTTCTGAAATACTCAGACCAGCCCGTCTGGCACCAACAACCACGCCACGTTCAAAGTCACTTAAATCCCCTTTCTTCCCCGTTCTGATGCTCGGTCTGCACTTCAGCAGGTTGTCTTGACCACCTCTACATGCCTAAATGCATTGAGTTGTGGCCGTGTGATTGGCTGATTAGCTATTTGTGTTAACAAGCAACTGAACCTAATATACCTAATAAAGTGGCCGGTGAGTGTAGTTCATCCCAAAGGTGTTTAATTGGGGGCCGAGCCCAACTCCGGAAAAACAGTCCCACACCAATAATCCCCCCTCCACCAAACTTTACACTTGGCACAGTGCAGTCAGACAGGTATTTAATTCAAGTTTATATAGCGCTTTTTTTCAATGATGTTGACACAAAGCAGCTTTACAGAAGCTTGAAAACATATAGTTATAACATATATCCACCAATGAGCAAGCCAGAGGCGACGGTGGCAAGGAAAAACTCCCTCAGTCTGGAGGAAGAAACCCTGGGAGGAACCAAGACTCACAAGGGGAGACCCATCCTCCTTTGGTCAAACAGTGTTTACAATTTAATAAGCTAAATACCAAATAAAAGCTAAGAGGATCTCTGTTTGAAGACTGGATGGTAAAGCTTTAGGAACTGCACTGGTAGAGGCGGTCTCTTACTGAGTCCCATCCTATCTCAATGCTGGTACTTCTGGATGGCACAGTAATGTTATTGAGGGTGTTGCAGTTGGCACAAATGAAGAGGAGAGTGGGTTGGTGATGGCAAGGAGGAGGTCCTGATGGTCAGTCTTCCAACAGCGTTCAGCAGGATGGGAGGGCAGTCATTATCTCAGGAAGAGTAAAGAGACAAAATTAGTTCTGGTCAGGAGTATGACTGTAAGAAATATGATTTCCACCAGAGTGTGGCTGGTGACGCCAGCAGATATCAGCATAAACTAAAAGGAGAGAACCAGAAGGTAACATAGATACGAGAGAACCCTGAGACACTGGGATCCCCCCACTCCACCATCATCAAACCTGTGTGATCGCGTGAAGTGGTGGGTCAACAGCACCAATATCTCAGTTTACTATAAGCCTCTATGTCCATGAACCCCAGAATCTCCTGCCTTTATCTAAAGGGGAAGGCTAATTATCAAAAGCTAAACTAAGCAAATGTGTTTTCAGTCTAGACTTAAAGGTTGAGACTGTGTCAGAGTCCCGAACATTAAATGGGAGATTATTCCACAATTTGGGGGCTTTGTAAGAAAAAGCTCTTCCACCCATTGAAGTCTTCTGAATTTTAGGAACCATGTGATCTGAGTAAACGAGGCTGTTCATAATGGGAAATAAGATCTTACAGGTACTCCGGTGAGAGACCATGCAGGGCTTTATACGTCAGTAAGAGAATTTTATAGTGAATACGGAATTTGATCGGAAGCCAGTGTAACGCTGATAAATCTGGGCTGATGTGATCAGATTTCCCGGTTTTAGTGAGAACTCTAACTGCAGCATTCTGAACTAACTGAAGTTTATTTAGGCTCCTGTTGGAGCTTCCTGACAACAATGCATTACAGTAGTCTAGCCTTGAAGTTATAAAGGCATGTGCCAGTTTTTCAGCGTCATGTAGGGATAACACATTTCTTAACTTTCAAATATTTTGGAGGTGAAGAAACGCTGTCCTTGTAATATTACCTATGTGTTGATTAAACGTTAGATCTGAATCAATCATCAAGATTTTTAACTACTGAACCAGGTATTACAAAGAAGTCAGAAAGATTTAACATTAAATCTGAGCATTTCTTCTGAGCAGCCTTTGGACAAAGAAGAAGAACTTCTGTTTTATCTGGGTTTAAAAGAAGGAAGTTCTGCAGCATCCAGTTTCTTATATCTTTTACACAATCTTCTATTTTATTTCATCTGGATTTATCTTCTGGTTTGGCTGATATGTACAGCTGTGTATCATCAGCATAGCAGTGGAAACTAATTCCATGTCTATTTATATCTAAGCCTAATGGTAACATGTATAACGTGAATAACAGAGGACCTAAAACAGAACCTTGTGGAACTCCATATTTCACTTTTGTATAATTAGATGATACATTATTTAATTGTATGAACTGAAACTGGTCAGTGAGGTAGGACGTGAACCAGGATAACGCTATTCCTCTAGTCAAGTCTAGACAAGTACCGTTCTCCTGGCAACTGCCAGACCCAGAGTCATCCATCAGATTGCCAGACTTAGAAGCATGATTCGTCACTCCAGAGAACACATCTCCGCTGCTCTAGAGTCCAGTGGTGGCGCTTTACACCACTGCATTCAATGCTTTGCATTGCACTTGGTGACGTAAAGCTTGGTTGCAGCTTCTCAGCCATGGAAACCCATTCCATGGAGCTCCCTGCGCGCTGTTCTTGAGCTAATCTGAAGGCCACATGAAGTTTGGAGGTCTGTAGCAATAGACTCTGCAGAAAGTCAGCAACCTCTGCTCACTATGCACCTCAACATCTGCTGACCCTGTGCTGTCATTTTACGTGGCCTACCACTTGAGCTGCTGTCGTTCCCAGTCGCTTCCACTTTGTTACAATCCCACTGACAGTTGACTGTGGAATATTTAGTAGTGAGGAAACTTCATGACTGGACTTGTTGCACAGGTGGCAGCCTATTACTGTACCAGGCTGGAATTCACTGAGCTCCTCAGAGCGACCCATTCTTTTACACATTTGTAGAAGCATTCTGCCTAGGTGCTAGGTTTTATACACCTGTGGCCATGGAAGTGATCAGAACACCTGAATTCAATTATTTGGATGGTTGAGTGAATACCTTTGGAAATATATAGTGTATCCATCAGATTAATGGTAAAATTGCAAAAATAACCCAACTATTGAGCTAAAATCCAGGTGTCCTAATTACAGTTCTTTGAATCAGCTTATATATAAGAATGAATATTTGTGAATACATGAATATTTAGGAAACTGCTAAAGTCACATAATGATCTTATATTATAGCCCATGGAAACCCCACTCTACTATTTCAGTACTGTGGTGTTGCAGGAAGACTGCAGGGGCTCTATATTAAATGAAAGCCTTGGAGAGTAAAACTACACTGAATTGATTAGCAGTTAGAAGTTAAGAGGTTTTATTAAGGAAAGTGCTAAAGAATGACTGTCAGGTCTAATTATTTAATTATAAAAATATATTGCCAAATTGTGTCGTGGGGCCTTTAGAATGCTAATCAGTGCCAAAGTTTCTCTATTCTGAGCACATGAGACACATCCATTAGCAACCCGCAGGAATCACAGTTAAAGTGAGGCTTTGAAGTTTAGCATCTCTCTGAAGTTAATCAAATTTTGGGTCACATCCTACCCTTCACAACAGGACCTGAATGGAAAAACACATGAACATCCAAAAAACAAAGCGGAATAAATTTTCATACTAATTGAAGTGATAGAAAAAAAGAGGCGCAAGGTTTGGTTTTGTCCTCCTGTGTCGTGTATTTCTTATATTATTAAGTCACATCTGATTAACTCTTAAAATCAGCACTGAATATTAGTCAGTACATTTGAGATGAGTGAGTTAAGTCTGTAGGACATTGTAAATGCAGTGGTTTATGTTGATTAGGCCTAATATAATGCAGAATAAAGACACTCCTCCCTTACAAAAAGTAAAGCAGTAGTATAATATGTAACATAAGTTTTAATATATACTCTTTACTCCCCAGGCCATATTGTCCATACAAATGAAACACGTAAATCAACAAATTTACAAATATCTGCCTATTCAGCCAATAGCAGTTTAGTCCCACCCACTCACGCTGAAATTGTAAGGAGTGTTTCAGCCCATGCTGCTTTTTAAACAACACGCAATACACGTCAGCCAGTCAGAACACAACTCATTTATACTACAGTATGAGTTTGTAATCACTTCTGATATATATAATTCATGTTATTTTGTTTGTTTTGCCCCCCCTGCTACGTTAAATCCAGCAAATAAACAGTAACTGTGCATTAAATTGGGAAGAAGTGTGTTCTGTGTAGAAGATGTGAACTTATTTTCAATTAGAAAAGCAACAAAACATGAAATTTGACCGGGGCACCCTTGTAAAAACAAAACAAAGAAAACGTATATAAGATTTATATACTTATAAGGGACTGTAGCAAAACCAGCTTCTTTAACTCTAAGAGTTATGTTCATATGTACAAGGCAAATGTAAGATATGGGGCTTTTAATGTTGCATTTAATAGTTATGATTATCTATAGTGACTTGCATGATGTGACTGTGCACTTAAAACCCTCTGTTACTCAAGCATGAGATGGAAAGAAGCAATGAAATGGAGTTTTGTGTTGCCCTTTGGAGTCAATAGAGTAATATGGGAACAACAAGACTGACATTTCCATGTTAATGCATGCATTTATGGCATACAGGTTATGTAATAACTAAGCAGTGGGTAAATACACTTTAGTCAGGCAATAATGTGACTAGACTGTGGAATGTATTCAGTGGTTTGTTGCACTGTGCTGGTGCCAAGGCATTTTTAGGACAGCTTAGTGCACGGGCCAGTTGCTTAACCTAAGGCTTAGCAGCATGGCAGGAGACCAACACACAGCACGGATGGTAATATCAGTTTAAAGAGAAAGAAAATGCGTAAATGAGCCATGGGTAATTAAGCTTTGTGGCCTGTTTCATATGCTGTTAGCCACCGACTTCCTCTACTTGGCTAATGCCTGTGATTTATGCTGAGTGCTGGAGATATGAGCTATCGTGTCGGAGTGGACCTGGTAGCGCAGCAGGGGCAGTGACCGGCCTGAGGCCAGTCTCTCTGGCAATCATCCAGCTAGGGACAGACCAAATGTACAGATATCTGAGCTCATGTTAGTATTTGTTCACTTCACTGGGTGTTCAAATAAGGCATGTGTAGTAGTGACGTATAAGTGTTCATTATAGCATGATTGGCTGTTGTAGTGTTGATATCTATGGAAGTCCAGAGAGGCTATAAGGTAGTTACACATTTCTGAATTGTTATCTTGAGATAACAAGTTAATTATCTTGTGATCTCAATAAAACAACTTTATTTTGAGATCATTTCATTATCATGTGGTCTCAATAAAACAACTTTATGTTTTATTGTCATAAGATAATTAACTCATTATTTCAAGATAGCCTTCCAGAAAATCATAGCAACAGCTCATGGCCTCTCCGAACGTCCTTAAATATCACAGAAGGCTGCAGTGAACAGACAAAGCCTCTTACCAGCCACACTGTGCTGGGAGCATCTTGACCAATCACAGTTCCAGATGAGCGTTTGTGTGGTTGTTTTGATAGTCATGCATTCATTTAATCGTAAAGCTAAAGCTAAATGTGTTTTAGCACTGAGCGTGGTATGCTGAACAATAAGGAATGTTGGGACACAAGTGGCTGTTATCATGTCACGTCAAGCAAAATGACCACATCTAAATAGAACTTTTTATAAAAATATTTCAGAATACTATATAGAATTGCTATAGTTGTGCTGTGCATGTTTTACAGTGGGCGTTCTTCCTGTAGCCCAATTGATGGAATGTTTCAGAAGAATTCCACCTATTTCTCCGAATCTTATTTCTCGTCAACTGAATTCTGCAGAAACTCACACTCTTGGATGTCTTTACAGTGTTGATGGGAACTAGGTGCTGCAACATCTACAAGACGGATGTAGCTTTGTACTTATTATACAAAATGACCAGTGAACCTACATATCTTGTGAGTGTTTATATGTAATGTTGATCATAGTGAAATAGTGGACTGGTTTTCTTTGGGGACTATTTTTTTCTTGTCACACCCTGCATGTTCCTCTCGTGAAAAGATTCAAAATGATACATTTTACAGAAAAACCTTATCTCCAAGCTATCATAACATGATGTGGCCTGATGTCTCAGACGTCAGGCAGTGCATTTGGTCTTTGAATTTAATGGATCACAATTCTGACTTGGCCAATTTCTCAAGATCAAAGCATTTCACATTAGCCCACTCTGTATCTTAACTAGAATCTGAAATTTAAAGAAAATGATACATGCCGCTTTAAATCATATATTCTCACAATTTTTGCTCCATTCCTATAAGTTGAGATGCAGAATGTGGGCTGTCTGAGAGCCCCCGAGCACCACTTTGACAGCCACTGTCTTTTGCTAGAACCTTTCAGTGTTTTGTCTATTATTAATAACAGTGTAACAATGCTTTATGAAGTTGTAAAGAGCAAAATGGTTATAATGGCTGTCCTTGCTTATCACAGGTCATTTCCTGCGGCTGCAGACGGCTGGGTGGGCTGAGTGTGGAGGGGCCCTGTGATGTGGAGCGCTGCATAGGAGCCGCGTGGCCGTAGATCAACCTGCTGCTGCCGCCAGTGCTCAAGATGGAGTAAAGCCTCCCGCCTCCGGAGATCAAAGGTACGTGATGTGATGTGCCGCAGTCAGCCCCCGAACAACTGCCCTGTCCAATTTGATCGCCATATTCCACAGAAGGGCAGGCTCACGTCCAGAGTTTGTTTCTTCCCATATGTGGTGGACGGCCATTAGCAGCTGTTGAATATTTATGATCGCAGCAATAAGGTAGAGGGAGCGACGTGTGCTGTGCTTAATTGTGCCTCGGACGTCTGGGTTTTTCAAGGCTGGGCAGGTAGTGACAGACGGTAAACAATGGCGCTCTGCTCCAGCGTGTCCCTCTCTGGTGTTTAGAAACCTGCCATGTTAGCCGCGCCAAGACGCAGCAGAGGGGCCAGATTAATTGTGGCGATAACTGTAGCACAGATTTATGGCTGGAGGCGAAAAGCAAGGAGAGAGTGTGGAGAAAAGAAGCACCCTGAGGCGAGTTTACCTTCCTTGTGACTAAAGGAGTTGATGGGAGCCATTGCTGACATAAGAGTCTGCTTATATTAAAGGCTAGTACATTTCCTCCCTAATGAAAGGTTTCACAACTGGTCATGTTTATAGACAAAACCGTAGTTATATGTCTGCCAATATTTTATGCGCTTAAAATGGCTTTTTCTATGACAGTGTTTTAGGGCCACTGTTAATAAAAATAAAAATAGCAAACTTTGAGAAACAAAGTCATCATTTCAAGAAAAAAGTTGTAATATTTTGAGAAAAAAGTCATACGCTGTGGTGTTTCGAGGATTAAAGTCATAATATTTCGAGAATAAAATCTTACTATCCAGTAAAATGAGGGTCGTTGAGGAGCTGGTGGATTCCACCCGTAATGAAATGCTCTCTCCTGGCACATCACCGCCAGCCTGTTATTAGTATAAGAAATGGCTGCAACGGCTGAGCAGGAACCTGTGTTTATCTTGAATAAAGAACCAGACAGATTTTCGGAGGAAAATGTCTCTCTGTTTTGCTGAAGGAGAATCACAGGCAATGACCGTCTACATGCCTATCAGTGGCTATATCTCTGTGTCATTCAAAGAAGGCATGAAGTTTCACAGGCAATGAGAATGATAATGAAAATGATCGATCCACAAAGAGACAGGAGTGTGTGGGACTCCGGCAGAAGTACAGCATCTGAGACCCCATCGCATCGTGGAAGCCCTCTACAGTTAGACCACTTTATCTTCCAAATATTACGACTTTTTTCTTAAAGTCTACTGGTTTTATTTTTATTAAGAGTGGCCTATCTTTCTGTATGAATGCACATTATCCTCAGCTCTTCTCAGAGGATGAAGTTGCATAAGGTTGCGTACGTTAGGTTGATATTAAAGTAGATCACCTTATAATTTAAGTGGTTTGGCAAAAATACCCAATGTGCAGGATATTCTCTTTACACTTGCTGATCAGCTGAGACAAGTTTGATGTCTGAAGCTACGAGGCTAATGGTGCTTATAAATAATGGAAGTTCATAAACACTAATTTATGTGCTTTCTGGTGCTGTATGACATGCTGTCAATAAACAGCCATTTCCACAACGACGGGCGCTTTTGCTTGTTTAAATTTTTAGAAAATTTATCTTAATAAAAATTCATTGTAAGTATCAGAGTCTGTAATATTGATAATGAGCTATATTTTACATGAGAACATTGGCAAGTGAGAGCTAATCACTGGACATTGATAGCAGTGTTATGAATATCTTCTGGACTTTTCACCCTGATATAGAAGGTAGAGGTGAAACATTCCATCAATTGGGCTACAGGAAGAACGCCTACTGTAAAACATGCACAGCACAACTATGGCAATTCTATATTGTATTCTGAAATATTTTTATAAAAAGTTCTATTTAGATCTGGTAATTTTGCTTACACAAATCATGTACTTGAGTTAAAGTCGAGACACCCAAGGTAAAATATTACCCCAGTAAAAGTAGAAGTTCCTCCCTTTAGACCTCCACTTGAGTAAAAGTACTAAAGTATTTACCTTCAAATGTACTTAAGTATAAAGTAAAAGTACTAAAAGAGGAATTCTGGCTCTGATGTCCTGTTATCATTTTTATAACCAGACTGGCTTCATGAACTCATTTCAGGTGAAAGTCCTCCAGCGTCTCTCTTGGTAAACCAGTCTTTTAATAGAACGTCATTAATTAGTGACGCTGACGTCTATTAAAATGATCAGAAGCACAAAACACTGAAGGTAAACAGGTTCCATCAGGGAGAACCGAGTGGCTCTGAAATCACTTTTTACACACAAGCAAAGTTTCAGTTTCAGATTTATTTACAACTTAGTTCCAAGTTTAAGTTGAATAAAAACTGGCTTTAAACTCAGGATCACAGATGAGCTCCTTTACTATGTTGATCTGTAGGCGTCTGTTCATAAACATAAACCAGCCCAAACTAATTTACTATAAAATGAAAGTGTTTGTATGAATTCAGGAAAAAAGAAACGCGCCAGTCTCGATTTACTTAGTTACTGTCCACCACTGATAGAAGGTTGGGAAGTGGGAAGGCAGGAGACAAAGGCACTTATTAACTTCCATACTAGAGTTCTTTTTAAAGCAGAATCCAGTTTGATGCAGTATGTAGCAAAACTGCACATATTAATAACAAGCCTACAAGCCAGTAGTGCTCACCTCATAACAAAATGTGACAAATTTTAGCTTCAACAGCTGTTGGCTGACATAATACATCTTTCTGGCATGCAGTGATGCCTCAGTATTTTTAGAATTTGTGGCCTCGTTCACAGAATGTTCATTTTGTCATCTTTGCCCTTTGTTAGTTTAACGGTGCTTCGTGGCTTTTAGTGCTGAACAGTGACAGTTCAGCAATAGGGAGTTTGTCTAATAGCCTGCTTTAGCCGCTTTTGAACATCAAAGTTCTCCCCAAAATGTATTCTGTGACTTTCAGGATGACCCCTTTGAGAGCTGGACTCAGTTGCTGAATCTGCCTGTCAGTTCTGGCTCTGACCACACCAGCCCAGTGTCACATGATGTGTGCCTCAAATCTCTGAATGCCCATTATCTGTATCTGGACACGTAGTCCTAGAGCATATCAGCTTTGAAAGTAGAGCAAAAGCTTTGTACATTTCCCTCCATGTCACAGCAATGAAATTAAATGAGGAAACTGTTGATTTTGCAATGCGGCATGAGTTATATTAGAAAAGTCAGCTATTTATTGGAAAACGGGAGCACACGGAGAGAATATGAAAAAGGTCTGAGATCATTGAGAGGCCTCTCAGTAGCCACCTGCTGTGCTGTGAGAGAGCAAAAGCAAAAAAGAGAAATAAAGACTCAAATAAATCAGAGCGACCACCACGTCTCATAAAATCAGAATGCAATAACAATTTCTCCGAAAACGCATTTCCGCTGAAGGCAGATGATGCAACGCTGTTAAAAATGGTTTGGAATAGATATTCTGCAAGACCCATTAGTGAATACTCCATAACTTTTAAAACTGCGTTGTTAGATATTTGTGTCAACACTTGACTTCTAATGCAATAATGCGCTTTACTTATAATGCACATCTTTGTGCAAGGGCAGCATAATTGGCTTTCACTCAAGACGTTGGCCAGACCTTCCAAGGTTACAAAATAATTGCTCTGTTGTCGTGGCTAATGCAAGCCATTTCTAAATCTGTTTCAATTAGAATCAAATCACAAAGGACAGTTAGAAGTTGATTTAGTTCCAACGGAAATACCTGAACACTGGAGAAAGTTCATAGGCAACTGACAGAGCTGGAGGAAAAGTTTTCAGCATTTAAGAGTTCATGTATCTCTAATTGGTGGTAGTAGTGTGAAATTTGTTTCGTGTGAACAGCTGCAAATAAAACACTCATGTCTGTCTGATTATGCTAAATGATACACTATATGGACAAAACTATTGGGACGTCTACACTCTACAGGACATTTATGACATCCCATTCTAAATCCTTAGCCATTGATATGGAGCTATAACAGCTTCCATCTCTCTGGGAAGCTTCTTACAAGATTTTGAAGTGTGTCTGTGAATTTTTGCCCATTTGTCCAGAAGAGCATTTGGATGAAAGGGCCTGACTTGCAATCTCTTCTACATCAATCTCACCCAGCCCTACCTTTATGAACCTTGCTTTGTGCAGTGGCTCACAGTCATGCTGGAACAGAAAAGTCTTCCCCAGATTGTTCCCACAGTGTTGGAAGAATATTTATCCAAAATATCTTGGTCTGCTGAAGCATTAAGATTTCCCTTCAATGGAGCTAAGGGGCCTAGGCCAACCCCTGAAAATCAAACCCATAGCATTAACCGTCCTCCACTAAACTTTACAGTAGGCACAATGGCTTTAGTTTAATGATTTCCTGGCATTCGCCAAACCCAGACCTGCCGATCAGATTGCCAGAGAGAGAAACATGATTAGTCGCTCCACAAAACACGTTTTAGAATTCAGCTCTTTAGAATGACCTGTTCTTTTACAAATGTGTGTAAAATCAGACTGCATGGCTAGGTGCTTGGTTTTTTTCACACCTGTGGCAATTGCACTAAATGAAACACCTGTATTCAGTGATGAAGAGGTGTGTCCCAATACTTTTGTCCATATAGTGTATGTATTTACAAATCAGAAAAAGGTATGACCTCATGAAGCTGATTCAGAGAATGCCAAGAGGTGTGTAAAGATTTTAGTTGGTTTAACACTTTTTTGGTTACCGATGTCCAGGGAGAGAAACAGTTGCTCCATGTCCAAACAATGAGTGTATATATCATATATAATGAAAGAATCCAAATCCTCTGGGATTGTAGCCTCTCATTCTCTCTGTCTCTCGTTCCCATTCATGCAGCTTGTAGATTCTTGTTACAGTAGAGGCTACTGAAGGGAGCAACTTTTGCTATTCCTTTTGTTGATTTATCTGTTGGTCTCCGGCCAGCACTGTCCAGTGTAGTCTGTTAAAATTGTGGCAGGTGTAGCTTTAAAAGCCATTTGAAAGCTGTATTTAAACAAATCTATGAAATTTGGGAAATGGATGACTGTTTTAAGGCCTTTGCATAGAAAGGTCAAGGCTTTTACACGAACTTGCTATGCTAAGCTCATGGTAGCAGTTCACACTGTCATTAAGTTAAGTGATACTTTTTTAATCCCACTAAACGGGGAAATTCCACCTCCGCATTTAACCCATCCGTGAAGTGAATCACCACATACACTCTAGTGAATACACACACACTAGGGGGCAGTGAGCACACTTGCCCAGAGCGGTGGGCAGTCCTATCCACAGCGAGCAATTGGGGGTTAGGTGTCTTGCTCAAGGACACCTCAGTCATGGACTGTGGGTGCTGGGGATTGAACTGGCAACCTTCTGGTCACAGGGCCAGCTCCCTAACCACCAGCACTCAACTGCCCCAAAAGGCATTATAAGCAAGAGGGGAAAAATGAAATGCAAAGAAGTTTTGATGAATCATGTAATGTTTATGTAAATGAAAAAATGATTAAAATCTTTGTGTTACATACAAAAGAATGGCATGCAAAACAGAAGCAATATTACCAGTGGACTTTTGGACTGTGTGTATGTTTGCAAACTGTGTGTGTGTGTGTGTGTGTGTGTGTGTGTGTGGGTGTGTGTGTGTGTGTATGTGTGTTCCAGATTCTACTCAAAGCACCACATTGATGTGTTGAATATTATCGACAGCACGCTTGATTTAACATAGTGATTTGTTGATTAGCCAAACCAGGTATTGCATGATAACTACAAATAATGCTGAGCTTTCACAGGGAGAAGTTAGGAAATGACTAAACAAACACATTGATGTACATAAAAAAATGTGATATTAATGTTATTTGTATTTATTTTAATGGTACTGTTTTTTTTCTGAGCAAGTAAAAACGTACTGCTCAGATAAATAGCTTTAAATCTAGCTTTACATTTTGCAGGGAGCCCAAAACTCACTACTGTATTTATATGTAAACTTAAAGAAGTATGCATGAGGTGTGTTTATATGCACACACATGTCTAATAGTTCTACAGCTCTTTCTCCCCCACCCTCTCCCTCTCTCTCTCTGTCTCTCTCTCACGGCCTCAGTGCAGAGTACCTGGCAACTGAGAGCTCTGGATAAGCCCTGCTGATGCTTGTCTGCTTGGGAGCAGATTACTTTGTAAACGTGGTGGAGAGTGGAGCTGAATGTGGAGTGGTGGGGGAGAGAGGAGCAGACTGGAACTTTCTGCACGGAGCTCCAGTGTGTGCTGCTCTCTCTGTCTGGGCTGGACTGGGTTTGGGTCTCTAGAGCCTGTACAGTGCTCTGATTAATGCAAAGGTCATCAATTCATCTGTACTGCTGTGTAATCAGCACTTTTACTGCTTTCATCAAACCTTTTCAGCGCCTGCCTTTTTTTTGGCCTGTAGACCACATAGGACTGACCTTCTCACTCGATCATTAAGGGAGAGAGTGTGTGGGCAAAGCTGTGTGAGCCATTGTAGTGTTCAGACTTTCTGTTGTCATAATTCTGCCCAAAGTTTCAGGACTAATCAGGTTCCCTTCTGCAGAGGCAGTCTGTGTTGCAGCCCATTCGAATTCAGTGGGATTCACTCTTGTTTGACCAGAGCAAGTTGATCTAATATTTGTGGGCTTGTGTTTTGAAGATGCCCAGCTGTTTTTTGCTGTGTTTGGGGAATACAGAATGTGCTTCCTTTTCCCTTTCCCTTCCTCGCCAGTGCTTTGAAGGTGCATCTGCAGGCACCTGCCCTCACCTCTCTATTGGAGATATTAAATTAAGGGGAGTTTATTGTTTGATGTGTCCTTCTCAGAGGAAGCACAAAGCTCTCCAGTGAAGCGTGGCAGTGCGGTTATTTGAGGATGAATCCTTAGGCATTACCCCATACGACACCGCTCTCTCTGTAGTACTTTGTGCACCGTCATCACACATATTCAACTTACCGAGCAGGATTTCTTTTGAGGTGCTGAAGTAACCCTTAGAAGGCGAGAGTTATTTTAGTTATTTTGCTGTACTGTTCAAATGTAACTGTATATACATTATTGATTGCATAATTGCAGAAATGATATTTAAATAAAATTTTCATTCTTTATTGACATTGTCGAGTCTGCACATCTGAAGGTTTCCCTTTGTTTCCGTCTTAATAACAACATCAGCAAAAGGTATAATGATATTTTTTCTTTGTGCTTAAATAAGACTTAAGACTGGACTTTCCTTTAAATAATTAAATTAGGTCTGAACAAGTTAATTCAGGGAGGTTTTGGTGTGAAATGCACCATTTTAGAGAAAGTTACAAAGTTCATAGTGGTGTGGTGATAGGCCGAAGCGTTTAAAGCCTCTGAAAGTTCCCTCACATCAAGTTATTACACTAAATAGTTACAAACAGATTTCCTCATATCTGAGACATTGCTGGACGGTTACATGCAGGGTGTTATAAGACAAAGTTGTGCCCAAACAAAACTTTGCAGTTTGCTGAGGGCAGCTGAGGAACATTTGAAATCAATGAAGTACTGTAGTGGCGAGGGACTGCAAAATGCAAGGAAATGTACCATCATGTTTAGCCCCAATTAGCCATTCAAGAGCACCTTGTGCTAAATATGGGAGGCAATGTTTTATGTTCCTCCCTGGCGTTGACATTTGACATTGGTGGGGTGTCCAATGAAATGAACTGAATTTATATTACACATCCTTCAAACTCCTATAGGCTGTACATCTTCATAAAAATGTCACAAATTCAGGAGTATCCAGCATCACTGCCTCTGATAACCCACTAAAATATCTTGACAGATAACCAGATACCCATCTTATGTTTATGAACCTGTCCCAAAATTTCATTATTATGAGACTAGAAATCCAATACCTACAAATCACAGTGCTCTGCTTTCAAGCCTGCTCTGCTCTCACTTCTGCCTTTTTTGGCTTTTTATGCAAATAGACTCTTTGAAAATGAGAGTAAGTTTCGCAGCAGTGAGTGTTGTGGACTGTGAATGAGCTCCTTCCTACAGGCGGTGTGTAGTTGGCTGGGGTAAGTGATGCTGCAGGCTAGCTGTGATGATGTGGCCATGGGGCTGCTGGGAGCCTGGTGTCTGACAGCAGGAATAGTTGCTAAGGGCTGGACATGGTGACCTCTGCAAAATGTCCCATTTTTGGGTTTCAGAAACGCAGGACAATGTGACTGCAGTAGGCCTGAGGGATTTGCCCAAAAATCTCAACGTGATATAATTTTCTGTATCATTCTGTATCACTAAGTATCCTGTATGCACTTGTAAAAGCTCAGTTTTAACCCTGAATAGTATTTTGAATCCTGAAGGACATAAAAACGTATTCTCATGTTTTTATACAGCATGTATTAACAAGATGGAACAGTAATAAGCAAGGATTGGAATAAAAATACTAATTTGACAAATTTGCCACAGTGTTCTCTCACAGCCTTTCATTCTCCATAGCACTCAGTCTAGCTAACTAGCTAAATGGTCAGACTTCTTCCTCTGCATCGAATGAGTACACTGTCACTTGGTGTACCAAATTAGTGACTGTTCAAAGTTCCAGCCTGTGCTGCTAATATGAGACTGAAGATCTAAACCTCATTATCATATCATTGAAAAATTGTGACTACCTAATAACTCAACATGAGAAAACATGTTTGGCTTTGGAAATCATTATCGTTTTGTTGTAAAATGGCTGCTACAACTGCTATCTGTGTCACTGACAGTGAATGTAAAGGTCTTTATTTCTGTTTGGTCTGTTGTGATGGGATTTCATCATTTATGACTTTGGAGATTACAGTCATATGGAAAAGTTTAAAACCCGACATTTAAAAATACGACTGTATAGTGCAAGATTACAACCACTTTGTATATTAAGTGGTCTTCCTGGGATACTCTACAGTGTTTCGGTACCCAGAACTTGCAACTCTGCTGTGAGGAAAAAAGTAGTATTGGATCTCCTGCATTTATTCATCACTTTCTTTGTAGCAGTGGCGTGTGAATTGGTGGAGAAGACAGCATGCCATCTGAAAAAGGCGTTTGCTTGGGCCTGGTGAGTGACAGTTCCTTATCAGCTGCCCTGCCGGCTGATCAAAGTTGAAAGAGGGTCAGGCTGAATTAAAGAGCAGCTAATTAAAATGTCCTGGGTACAAGCCCAAGCCGCTTGCTTTATCTGTTCCTGCGCTGGCTGCCTGCGATATGCACCTACTGAATAGAAGGCATGGGAGGCACGGTGCAACTTCCAAGTTCAACAGTGTCGGATGGAACATTACGCTGCCTCCTCGTCCTGCATACTCTGGGGCTTAGTCTCGTTGATGCCTTGAAGGCCATGCAGTGAGCGCAGGCAAAATCCAGCCAGTCATAGCCTTTTCCTGAGGCATCTCATTCTCAGGCTGTTAGAAAAGACAAATAGAGTTTGGCACTGAAGGAAGCCTTGTTCGTACGTTTCAGTCTCCCAGGGCTTTTGCTGGGACTTTCATTTGCAGCCTGTTGATAGCCCCTGCCCTCGCTTCCAAAGATGCTGTACAACCACTACCTTGGTTTATTTAAAGCCATGCCTTGTCATTCAACTTTGGGTTGACCCTATAAGCCCTACTAACCCATTGGATAGTCCACAAGGAGTTCACGAGCCTAAGTGGAAGAGACAAACACAATGTTAATGCAGAAACCCATGTTAAGCACATCCTGAGGAAGGACTGTCTGTTTTATCAGGCGCCTGAGAAGAATAGATATAGAGAAAGATATTGATATCTTTTGTCTTTTTATCTTTTGTCCATTGAAACCTCAGTTGACCTTCTTCATTTCTTAGCCCAGGAGCGAATTGTAAATGTGGATCTCCACCAAGAAGAGTGCAGTTCAGAGAAGTTAAACAGTGCCATGCTGCAGGGCATGGAATGGTAGTGACTGATGGCCAGTGTAATCACTCTGGGAGTATTAGAAAACTGTTTTGTCGAGGCAGACTTAAAATGCACTCTCCTTTACGAGTGGGAGTGGCAAATTGGCAAGCAGCCTCATGGATGTGCAGCTGACTCTGACAGCCTCTATTTTGGAACAGGAGACAGGAGTAGAAAAGGATACAAAAGAAGAGGCACAGCCGGCCTTCTTTTTGTCACGGACTTATGTTTTGGCACCTATTACTGATACAGCAATCGGTCCAAACAAATGAACAGTCGAGCGCTTGCCAATTTAGCTCATTTGAATTATTCATAGATTCTCTTAAATTTTTTAGATTGCCAGCTTTGTTTTTGTTTTTTTTTCTGCTCTCCCTTCCCTGGACTTTAAGCATTTTATTAAAGGGTATTTTAGTGAATAGAACCTCTGTAAGTCTTTGTCAGTGTTGATAATTTCAGTGAAAAGCTGCTTGACTGCCTCTCTTTGCAAGATGTCAGGATTTTTTTTTTCTCAAAATTTATTCATTTATAAATTTTACAGAATAACAAAAAAGATCACCCAGTGGTCAACTTGAACATGTGACTCTGGGGAAAAACACATGTGCCCATCAGAAAAATGTTAAGATTTTATCACAGTCTTCACCGAGAGAACCTCTTCCTTTCCTGGATGTTGTGATAGGCGAAGTCAACAGAGACAACGGTTTAAAGAGTGAAAAGATGCAGAGATATGCAGGTAGCGCACAGTATGACTCTTATCTTCTGTTGTTATTCCCTCTTTGAGCTGTGGCTCTAGAAGAGCTGCTCAAGTTGGAGAGTTCTGGAGAGAGGTAGAGGAGCTGAGGGGGAGTAATAAAATGCAGGATCAGCCCTGGAGACCATTACCTCAGAGAGAGGATGGTGATTGATGAGGGCAATCTTTGTGGCCAGGAGAGGTATCAGCATTGAGACCCAGCGTTTGGACAGATACAAGTCTTTCCATCTTAACCTAGATGACCTGAGAAGATTTCTCATTTTTTACCTTTTTCTCTTTTTTTGGCAAGCAGTGACACTGTTTGAACAGTTTTACCAAAGCAAAATTTGTCATCTCACGTCAGGTATCTTTGAGACCTTCTATGCACCGAACATAGACCCGCGCCATGTGTAGCTAATGGATTACACAAGCACTTCACATGTTTTGAAAGCGAGAATGTCCTGGGCTTTGTGCACCCTGATCAGTGGTGTTGATACAGGTTGTAGCTGCCCAAAGATAGCCAAGGCTCTGAAAAGAAAATGTGCAGTGACGGAGTGCTCTTTTAGGAACCATTCACCAAGAGTGCAAGTGGACATCTCTAATTTCAGCAAATCACCTCATGAACAAACCAGCCCTGGCACTGAATTGGATCATTTTACTTCACCTTTTAAGTGTGATTACCTGCCACTTGCTCCTGAAATCCATAAATCAGGGTTTGGGCCTCACTTTATGTTTTGGCTGCGGTCCGGAGAGGGGTGGAAGAGAGCGGTGCAATAGCTCACAGCGGACAGGTCATGAAGCCTTGTTCAGATGCACAGTCATCTGTGGTTTTATTGCATTCGGATGTTTCAGCTCTTAGCATGTGGCCCCAGCCTCACTCCCACCTGCCTGCCCAAAAAACAGGGCCAGTACTGATTAAGATTTGATGTATTACCTTATCCCACCTTCTCCTGGCATTTTCAGCACCTTTAAATGCACCATAAGGGCTTTCATTCCTCAAGTCGCCCGCATGACACTTTCTTGATTATCAGTTAATGACTTGCTTTAGAAAACTCTCTTCACAGGCTGAATTTACCCTTGCCAGTAAATTTTGTTTACCAGCTCTTTGTCAATACCTTGGGGAGAGGGTTGTTGAAGTATGTGCTGAGATGTGAAACAGACTGTTGCTGGCTGCGAACCTGAGGCTTGCTGTTCTAACTCTGAGCAGGTGAAGCTCTTTAGCACAGATGCCTCTGTGCATGTTTCCTTTCTGCAGCACATTTGAATCATCCAGTTTGGATTGCTTAATTAACACACACTGCTAATCAGGAGGTTGCAGATTCATGCCCTCAGGAGAACATCATTGAATTTTGGCCTGGTCCTGGAAAACTGCCATTATTGATGCTCTTCAAGTCTGGACAATTAATCCCACTATGCAATTCGAAGGCAAGTGCTATCTGTTTTGGATTCGGGTTAGAGTTTAGGAAACTTTGTAAATTTCAATTGGTACAAAGCCTTCAGTTATCCCAACTCCGGTGAAACAGAGGTTAATGGCCAATTTAGTATTGGAAATTTGATATTTCGGCTAACAAAGGAGGTCATGTTGAGAGTTAGAGCATAGTTTTGAAAAATGGCTTTTTTTCTTAGATGTTGTAGAAGTTGCACCTCCAGTGCCCTTGCTCCTAACTCATGCTCATAAAGACGCATGGCCTCCAGTGAACGGAGATGTTTCCCCCTTTTTCCACTGAATGCTATCCCTCCCTATCTCGACTGGCACGATCATATCCCTTTATGTCTTCTGTATTCTTTCTCCCGCATTATCAAATTGAATAATTCAATCTAACAGGCACCTTAGCTACTGTGTTGACACTGCAATCAGATTAGGGGAACAGCAGGCAGTGGAAATCAGGAATATTGCTTTGTGTGGAATGTTCTCAGGCCGAGGTAATGCATCTCTCTGAGCTTGGGTGAGAGCTCTGTCAGCCACTGTGGACACTGTGTCCTTGGAAGTGAAAGACCTTAGCATAATGCAGAGCACGAAATATGCCACCCTGCACATCTGTCAGGCTATATTGCTCAAGATGTTGTCCCATTGGGAGAGATGTAGTGGCAAGTCCAAATATATGATGTTATCATATGGCATGTGACATGTGGCGGAGCACACCGCCTGTAATGGCAGGACTGTCTCTTCACCAGGTCTAATTCAGCCAGGTTTTTAAAATGGAATCTCATGATGTATCTTAGTATTGCAAGCTTGTAGAAGAATGTATTGTACTGCAATTGAAGATTATGCTCTTACCAGCTTCTGCTATTTTTTAAAAGCCTAACGGTTCCTGCTTATCTACCAACCATATGTTTCTTACAGCTTGCCCTTTTTAGAAAATATATTTTGACCCAGGCAAAATGGGGTGCCCCTGACAGTGCAAATCTTGTCTGGGAAACTGGCCCCATTATCATAATGCTCATATAAACAATGAAAACTCTCTTAGCACGCCCTGCTGTTGGTTCAGGATAAGGGCTCTTCTAGTGATACAAGGTGTAGGATGTATATTTTACCTTTTCTTTACTCTCCCCAGCTGAAAAAAAGAACGTGATGTCTTGATACATTGCTGCCTTTAAGTAATTTTCTTGCTCTATACACCAGCATATTGGATTTTTAAGGCCAAAGTGCAGAGTGCCAGCTTTAATTTGAGTGTTTACATCTGGGTGAAGGGGCGGCATGGTGGCTCGGTGGGTAGCGCTGTCACCTCACAACGAGGAGGGCCTGGGTTCGATTCCCCGCCCGGTGACCGGGGTCCTCTCTGTGTGGAGTTTGCATGTTCTCCCCGTGTCTGCGTGGGTTTCCTCCGGCTTCTCCGGTTTCCTCCCACAGTCTAAAGACATGCTGAATTGCCCCTAGGTGTGAGTGTGTGAGTGACTGTCTGTGTCTGTCTGTCTGATGGACTGGCGACCTGTCCAGGGTGTATCCTGCCTTCCGCCCGAAGACTGCTGGGATAGGCTCCAGCACCCCCCCGACCCTGACGGAGAAGCGGCTTAGAAAATGGATGGATGGACAGCTGGGTGAACCTTACTGAAAAACATCATATTCATATACAGTCCTCCTGTTTCCAGGGACCATAAGAAATTAGACAAAGCAACATAATGTGCTCTAAATACTGATTAAACATTTAAACCCTTTAAGGCCTGAAACTGGTCTTATTAAGCAGTTATTCATCTTAAGAATTATTATTGCTTCTCTAACTGCTATAAAAAATTGCAAATTGCAAATCCATTGCAAAACATTAAATGTATCACAATATTTGTGTTTTACGTTAATACGTTGTATTAAGCCCAGCGGAACAGCATCCACCCATTACCTTTAGCTTGCTGTTAACATGTCATTGCAAAAATCCTGATCTGTGGTCAAAATGAGGAAAAACAATACCGATAATTCATAAAGGATGGATCAAAAATGGATTGTTATTGTTCCATCCTTTGTAAATGCTTAGTCAACCTGTCTGAATTATAATAATCAATAGAATTAATTGGAAATAAAAAATGGTTTGGAGGATACGTTGAGGCTGGATTGGGCCACAATTTGATATTCCCGGACATATTGTCATATTGCCCACCCCCACATGTTCCTATTATAAGTGTTGTCCTGTGTAGCATTATGCAATGGCTGTAATAGAACGATGCTGCCCATGTCCAACAAACAGTGACCCGAGCTGGGTAAACATATTGACCCTTTGATTGACTGTGTGTCTGTTCTTTTCATCGACCTACCTTGTGTGCACTATATGGATAAGAGAGAGACATATGGGAGGCTGCCTGAGCCTGCAGGTTCTTTGCTTGTCTGACCTGTGAAATCAGCGCTCTACAGAGACCCTAACAGCTCCACAGCACCCGCACTGCACAAAGTGGCACCTGCATTAATCAAAGTCATACTCAATCTGCATGCCACTGAGGGAGGGAGTGAGTGAGTGACTTCAGCAGCTGCAGAGGCTACAGCAGGACACTGGGGTGACCAGTACGGGAAGTGCTTGACCCTGCAGTGTGTTTACTTTGCTATTGTTGATTAGTCCAGTACAGAAGAGGGAAGACATTCTGACAGAGCCACGTCCACAGATGTACTTAGGCTATGTGTGGGTGCTGCGCTTGCAGCTGCCACAAAATGGCCCTGCTGTCAGCATGGTGCGGTGCCACTCCACTGGGGGCCAGCCATGTGTAAGAATCCCCCACCAAGTACTGCACATAAGCACACACACACACACACAGGCTTATGCTACTGTCTGTTTTTTTTTCCTTAGCTATGTATTGCTGTAGTTAAACACTGCTGTGTGCAGGGATGTGGTGATGTTTAGCTGGCCAGAGTACACAGACACACAGAGTTGCAGACCAGCTCTGTGCCTGTTTAAATAGCAAATGAAAATAGATCTAATATTTTTTTTTTTTTTATGAAAATGATCAACCACTCTAAATATCTCCTGAATGTTTATATGCATTTTGAATACATTATGTACTCCGGTTCCTGACTGTTACATCACCTGTTTAACCATTTGAGTGTTGAATCACTTAAAACACTGATTTGAGTGAATGTCTTGGTGCAGTGAGCACTATACATGACGACATCCTTAAAGTGGCACAAGTCAACAATGTGAATTATCCACCTCCTGGTGTAATTTGCTTCTCTTTTGCATAAAGGCTGGCCAGAATGTAGCAGAGCAGACTCTGTATCAGGTCTGTATCAGCTTGCTGTACCAGTGACGTGTGGAAAGAGAGAATTTCCTTTTTTTTTTCTCCTCCAAACAATTCATGTTGGAAAATGGCATGTTCAGTATTGACATATTGAAAGTTGCTTTCTTGGTACTACAGTGTAATAAACAGTGTGCTACCCTTCAATGCAGGCCAGATATATAAAAATCATACACTCTTAAAAAATAAAGGTGCAAATAAGGGTTCCTTTGCCGCAGGAAAACCCAGTTTTGCTTGCCTTAACACACTGGTTCTCAGACCAGCTGTCAGGGACCTGACCTCCAGACAGTCCAAATTTTTGCTCTATTCCAATGGGTTGCAAGTTAGGTTGAAGCAAACATCTGGACCGGTTTGAGAAGCACTGCCTTAAAAAAACCTTTTGGGGGCTCCCGAGTGGCACAACCGTTGACCCTATCATCAGGAGATCGTGAGCTCGATTGCTGGTGATGCTACAGCCATCCACAGCCGGGAGTCCAAGAGAGCGCAGCTGGCCTCGATCTCTCTGGGTGAGTAAGACCCCCCTTCTGCCCCAATCACTCAGCGCAGTGCTAGTCAACGCAGGCGTCTGTTAGCTGACGTAACAGATCTGGCCGTTGGCGCTTTCTTCCAAGCACGTTCGGCTGTCCAATGACGTTGTGTGAGCAGCAGTTGGAAAAGATGTGGTGGCTGGTTTCACAGGTCTCAGAGGAAGCCTGTGCTGCCTTCACCCTCTTAGCATTGATGGTATTGTGTGACTGGGGGAGTCCTAACTAGCAGGTGGAATTGGAGACAACTAAATTGGGTAAAAATATTTAAAAAAAAACATTTTAATGGAAGATTCCTCGAGGAAGCTTTTTGTAAATGATTTGTGTGAGAGTGAAAAACCTTTTTAGGGTCTAAAGAACCTCAACATAATGTTGATGTTCTAGCCAGAACCCTTAAATTGATGTCTAACCTTTATGTATGAAATGTACTTTAGATTTTAAAATGTTCTTTATACTTGTAAATCTCTTTTCAAATGTTTTTAAGGGGCCAAAATTCAGTGCTATCGCTCAAAAAACCCTTTTTGGGGTGAAGTTTTCTTTCGAAACACGTCGCTGCCAGAACAAAACCTGGTACCTGCCAGCTGTCCTTTATAATGTGCAATCATGACTGTAACAGCAGACGTACTCTATTAGTACCATTGATTACCTGTTGTCCATTGTCTTCACTTGAAAATGAAAGTTTTCTTCTTATATTTTTGTCTCCTGTAAACTTACCATTTTAGAGACACACAGTTTTGCTGTGGGAGAAATGATATGTAACCATTAGCTTTTTAAATCACAGCTGCAAGATGTTTTGTCTCCTCAGAAAATGTCTCCACAGTGTCATCATTTGTGTTTGTATGTAATCACATGGACATTTTGTCTCACAAAGAGAAAAACTAAACAAAAGCCACAATCCAGATGCCAGACTATATAGGTAGTAAAAAGTGAATCAATGGTTCATCTTCGTTTTATGATATTCTGTACCGTATCGACATTATGCCTTAATCAATAACTCCACGCAACAGTTTTCTTATGCGTGGGAGAAGCTCACTGTGACATTTTATCCTTCTTATTTATGGCATTATCCGTGTGTCACTGCATACTTTCCAAAAAAATCGATACATGAATTCATCAGTTTTAAAGGTGCGTGCTGACTTATGATTTTTTTTTCCCTTTTTTTTCCCAGGCTGACTTCACTATAGATTAAACAGTGCATTTCATCTTCCTTATAACCTTTTGCTGCCCATGTCTACTGCTGGTAATCAGACTTCACATAAACTCAGAACACAGATGAGATGGCTGAAGCATGCGCCGCGGCATTGTGTCCTTGCTGTGAACTTGATCTCCAGGTAGAGTGAATATATAGCCCCCACTTTTGAGTCAAAAAAGATGAAAGCTAGGCTCGTAACACAGTCGGGAAAGAGAAGTCAGAGGTCTTAAGTTTGTGTTAAGGTGTTAGCCTACAGCAGCATGCCGTGAGATCTTTCTTTTGGCTCAAGAAGATTAGTTTCGGAAAGCCGCCACGTCCAAGGAAATGAATCCTACATTATTTATGCTCATAGAGTCATCTTTTGTCTTCCTTTATTAAGTGTCATCCACGTAGCACCTTAATAGATGGAAGCTTCTCCCTATAGCAGCAAATGCATATAGGCTTTTCCTGCACGTCCTGAACTAAGGGATACCGCACTGCAAAGATGGACAGTTATTTTGAGTTGGTTTGTCCACCAGCCAGAGCAACGGCATCCTACCAGCTCAGCACTTTTGAGCCCACTCGTATATGAAATGGTCCCACTTTATTTCCAAAACCAAGCATGGACAGGAGTATTATATGTTCTGTAGTCTTATATCTTTTTAGGGTGCAGTTCTATTTTATGTTCTTTCAATACCCAGTTTGAAACTTTTATGTATTTCTAGAACTTGTCCCACTTTACTAGGCTGTTAATGCCTCAGGTCTACATTGCTGGGGGCACCCTGTTGCTCCAGTTAGCATTTCTCCACAGCTGAGGGTGATTTAGTCAGCAATATCTAGTTCTAGGCTCCAGTTCAAGCAGACGTGATACATGATAAATCTAAAAGATCCCGAACGGCGTGCTCCGCTCGTGTCTGAGCAGAAGGCAGTGCATATTTTATATCAGCAGCTTTTATCAGATGCATCGCGGCTCAGATGTAACTGCACAATAGTTCAAGGGGTTATCATCATTCAATGATGTTACATGAACGTTGACAGATGGGTTGCCAGGTACGTCGAAATACATCCCAACCTATTGAAGCATCAAAACCTGCCATTTAGCTTTCATCTCACATGCTGAGCCATCTCTGTTCTCCATGCAGTAGCATATGCGGCCTTGTGAACATATTGATTGTTTCATTTTCCGTCTTCAAATTAGATTGTGGCGCTTGTTTTCGTCCGTTTCGGTATCACTCAGCCGCTCATTGCTGCCATCGTTGTTACAGCAGTGAAGCCACTTTCTTCAGACAGTCCTCATAAGTCAATGGCTCTTTCTTTAGAACTTGTTATTGGCAAACGGCTTAGTATACCTGCAGAGTTTGTGATTTTAATGAAGGCGTTCTGTTATTAACCTGAAATTACAACATTACAGCTAAAGTCATTTTCTCATGAAGGCTATTTCACAAATGTATGACTGGTTATCATCTGTATGTGGAAACATACTTCTTCCTGTACCATTAACATGCTACAGGGATTTTTGAAATGTCTACTGTGAGGGAACACGGTGAATATCACTCTGCAAATCACTCAGTGATGGAAGACAGTTTGCTGTGTAATTATGTGCCCCCCCAGCTCAAATATTGAGATTGATTTTTAACTTCAGCAAACCCCCCCCCCTCCCTCCCCCCCGCCGCCTTTTCTGTTATTGCCTTTATTTACACCCGGATATTTGTCAGCGGCTCAAGAGGCTTAGCTGAAACCGGTCTCTTCCAGTAGTCATTAAAAAGATGAGGAAGCAGCCTAAAAAGGTCAACAATTAATTAAGTCTCTGCAGTGATTTGAGATCAGTTAACCCTGTGGTCCTTATTAATATTGTTAGTGCAAAGGGCAAAATGAGCACAACTGCACATTCACTCTGAAATGCCATGCCCAAGCGTGTCGACTCAGGCAAAATGCCATGCCACTTTATGTTGACTCTTGCAAGACATGCTTAGATTTTTAACTGTCACCGGCCAAGCTGTTTAAAACAGAGATCAGAGGCTTTAAAAAAGTGCTGGTTTGAAAAGCCAATTTGAGTTGTTTTCAACCTCCTGGGCAGGTCACTATTGGAGAGAAGGCAGTGAGTTGGGACTGTGTATATCAAACAAAGCACACGCATAGCTAGAGTTTTAACCTTAGGCTAGCTGGCTGAAAATGTAGCGCTGTTCTCAAAGGGCGTATTTAGATGTGTTTGTGCTTTGGCCGATGCTTGTTTGGCCACAGTAACAGAAGTTTCCCCCTGCTGAGGGGAAGAGGAGCTAACTCCAGAAGCTAATATGACTAAACTCCATGTAAAAGCTGGCTTTGTGCGATATAACACTGTTTGATTTAATGATATACAAGTATTAACAAAATAAAACTACAACCCCAATTCCAAAAAAGTTGAGACACTGTGTAAAATGTAAATTAATGTAAATAAAAACAGAACATCGCAACTTTTTTGGAATTGAGGTTGTATTTTTGACACATTATCAACTCTGTCATGAGGTAAAACCTTCAAGGAATGTAGCATAATGACATATACTTTCTGGCCAAAGTATATGGAGACCTGATCACCACACCCATATAAGCATGTCCCTTCACAGATCCCTTTCAAAAACCATGGGCATTAATATGGAGTTGGCCCCCCCAAACAGCCTCCACTCTTCTGGGAAGGATTTCCACACGATTTTGGAGTGTTTCTGTTGGTATTTGTGCCCATTAAACCAAAAGAGCATTTGCGAGGTCAGGCGTTGTTAGAAAAGAAGGCCTGGCTCACAAGATGTTTAGTGAGGTCTGGACTCTGAAGTTCCCTCACATTGTCGTCAGTCAATGTCTTTGCGGAGCTCGCTTTGTGCACGGGGCACAGTCCTGCTGAAACAGGAAAGGGTCTTCCCCCAACTGCTGGCACAAGTTGGACGCATGCAGTTATATAAAATGTCTTTGTCAGCTGCAGCATTAACATTACCATTCAATGGAACTAAGCAGCTTAGCTCAAAACCTGAAAACAGCCCCTGACTATTATTCCTCCACCAAACTTTATTGTTCATACTAAGCATTCTACTGGGTTGAAGATAAGATAAGCCCTTCAGATCACCAGATAGTGAAGCGTAGTCATCACTCCAGAGAACGTTTCCATTGCCCGAGAGTAGCAGCATGATTTACACCACTCCAGCCAACACTTGGCATTGCACATAGTGGTCTTAGGCTTGCGTGCAGCTGCTGAGCCGTGTAAGCCCATTTTATTAAGCTCCACACACTGTTCTTGTGCTGATGTTGCACTCAAAGCAGCTTAGAACTCTGTAGTGAATGATTCAACAGAGGATAGACAACCCCCCCCCCCGTGTGCTTCAGCATTTAGTTGCCCTGTTTTGTATGTTCGCGTAACCCACTGCTTCATGGCTGAGCTGCCCTCGCTCCTACATGCTTCCATTTCATCTACAGTTAATCAGGGCAGATATGGGAGGGCAGATATTTTACAAACTGGCTTGTGACAAAGGTGGCATCCTATGACAGTATCGCTTCTGATGTCACTGAGCTCTTCAGTATGACTCATTCTTCTGCTGTTACTTGTCTACGGGTATTTCTTGGCTGTGTGCCTAATGTTTTACACCTGTTATCAACATAAAATGTTGAGGAGTGTCCTCTTACTTTTGGCCATGTAGTGTATCTTGATAGCTAAGTTAATGCTAAATAATGGCAAAAGATAGGTTACTATAGTTAGTATGTTAGTATAGTAGGGTAGGTTATAGTATAATGTTAGTATAGGTTACTAGCAATAGTTCCAAAGCTATGTAGGTATAAAAGTAGTCGAAAGTGGAGGATCATCAGAAAAAAGCTGGATTCTGCAGAAGATTTAGCATTTGGGTTAAAGTGAACCAGTGGTTGGGTAGCTACACCTGGCTGTAGTGTGAGTGTTCAAGGGCCATGATCTTATCTACATAGTCTCCACTACCGTTGAGATTGACCCAACCACTAAACATGCAGCTGGGCTACACAAAACTGTGAAAAGAACTTAGAAAACTGACCCAGTTGGCTCAACCCAGCATTTTGTAGAGTGGAAAAGCCCAACAAAGGGAGTAGAACAAGCGTGTTTGTACAGTTACTGTACAAACAGTGTTGCGATTAAAGCCTTTGGAGGAGGAGCTCATGGGTTGTGTTCTAAAACGCAAACTAGATGCCTTTACGGAGTGATATTTCAATACGTAAGTGCAAAAAAGTGCAGAGCAGTATGGGCAAACACTCCCACGTAATCTGCGAGCGCGCTTTTTGAAGTCGCACTTCAAATGGATGCCCTGTTCCGCTCTCGATCCGTTTTTTTTTTTCCCACACACAACGTCTTGGCTTCTCTTCAGATCGAGCTTCGGATGCACTCCCAAGCGGACTGGTTGGGAACGCGGTGAAAGGAGGGAAGCTGGAGATGTAAATCCCCTCGTATCAGTGTGCAGGTTCATGTATTTGACTTTACATCACTGCGCTGCTAACTCCAGCACACCTTCACCTTCAATTCACCTTCTGAAGAACAACTATGATGTTTGGGAGCGTACAAAAGTGCACAAAAATGTTTACATAATCCAGCGGGAGCGCCGCAGTCATCCTCAACCAGTACTGTTTCTCATGTCTCACGAGTGGAGAGAACAGAGGAGTGGGATGTTTTTGTGAAGGTGAAGTTTCTTTGTGTCTGGAGGGAATTGACTGAAATATGCAGGCTTTTTTTCAACGCTTAGTGGAACGTTTTGTGGTGGAGGGTTTGAAGCACGGTTTTGTGCAATGTTATGATAAGAGAAGAGAATTAACCAAGCCATTTGAAAGTGACTCTTCCCTTTGTCCTTCTGAAAAGACATGTTTTTCAAGAAATGGTGAGATTGTCATTTGAAAACATTGAAAATGACTGGTTTACTGCTCCACAGTTTATGGGTGGTATTTTACAGGCTGTTGGAAAAGACCTCGTTACTTTTTAGTGGTCTTTCATGTTGAGATGGACTGCAATTTTTCAAAACATTATAATGACTCAACAGATCAAATACATGCTTTATTCCTTCATTCTATCTGAAATCAATTTTTGTCCACTAGTCATCCAAATGCCTATAAATACTGATGATGTTACCTCCTGGCTGAGCTGAATGTTAGCCTGTATTGAAGGATAATTTAATGGCTTTATTTTTCATGGACTGAACAAATTGAGAAATAACATGCCGACGTCTCTTTAAAGGAAAGTAACGTAATGAGCATCACTTTCTTACATTTTTGCAGTTTATCCTGTGCAGTGACAGGGTAAAATATCATATTTGTTTTTGTTTTTTGTTTTTGACAATATAAACATAACAAATTGGATGTAAAACTGGTCAATGCTTCAGGGATATGCTTTGAAAACCCGTGCTTTCTGTTTTTTTGTTTTTTTTAACCTGTCATGTCTGGCCATTTTTGCAATCGGAATGGTAATCCGAATGTACTGATGTACCAAACATATTTGTTTTCACAAGAAAAAGCTCTATAGGTTACTAAAGCCTATTCTTGTTAAAGTTTGTATTTTATTTGTTTGGCCAGGCCTGACAGGCAATAAAAAAGAGGACAGGAAAGAAAGAGAAGAAGGGAGGAAAGAGAAAAAAAAAAAAGATAATAATAATAATAAATCATAATAATGATAATTAAATAAGTAAATAAATAAATAGAAAAAAAATAATAAAAAAAAGAAATAAAAAAAGAAAGAGAAAAATAAAATAAAATAAGTAAATAAACAGACAACTAAATAAAAATAAATAGATAAATAAGTAAATTTAAAAAAAAAAAGATAAGACAATTATAAAAAGATTGAAAAAACAATTATACAGATATACATACATATACATATTCACAGAATGCAGTGATATTAAGCACGTCTTTAGTGGTAGCAGTGATGGGACCAGGGTGTACCCATTTTAATCACAGTCCTGCCCAGTGAAATAGAGAGAGAACTTTTTTTAAATAATACAATTTCATTTGATTTCTGTGAACACAGTCTTTATGCTCTCTGTGCCCCAATCTTCTATTCTCAGCCCTCCAGTCACTTATAACATTGCTGTCGGTTGCTACCGTCTTTGCCTGAAGCAATCAGTTGGTTATCAGCATACCAGTGTTTGAATTAGAAGCTCTACTTGCAGTTAAAAGATGTACCTGGGGACATTTAGAAGACATTTAAAAGTAAGATTTTGTCTTGTAGAGTATGCTCTTTTCTATCCAAAGCCAAATAAAAATGTAAAAAATGTCATCAGTGGTCTGAAAATTTAGTACTTCCATTGCTGTTTTGCTTCAAAGGTTGAAACAGGCTTTGTGTAACGCCGGGGAGCGAGGAGGCGGACGCATGTGCGAAGAGAAGCGAGATTTATTAAGTGCAAATCCATAATCAGGGTCCGAACAGCCCATGGTCAGAGAGCCAATACAGAGAGCAGGAGGGACAGACATGACAAAAATGGAAATGAAACTCCAAAAAGCCAAGAAAAGTCTTCAAACAGTACATACACTTCAAACACAAAGCAGCAAACACAAGGGGCAAACGCAGGGCTTAAATATAAAACAAGGATAACGAGGGACAGGTGGAAAACAGGTGGGAACAATCAGGGGCGGAGTCACAAAACAAGGGGCCAGACTGGGGATCAAAACAAAAGCACATGACAGGACTAAAAGGTAATCAAAAGCAGATGAGGAGACTGGGAGGGGCCAATCGTGACACTTTGTAGAACATCTAACATTAGCTTCACTTTATCAAGTCATCACATGCAAGACATAAATGGCAGTGCGCATTTGCCTCAGTGGATTAGCTTTTTATATTTGCTGTGTTGTTTTTCCTCAACTTTGCACATCTCAGCTTTCTGATTTGATCTCAGTCAAGTTATCTTTTTTGGGTCTGCCTGCTGTGGCAGTATGCTTTAGCCTAGGTTTTAGTTCGTTTTCTTTTTTTGTTTTTTTGTTTTTTTCCCCAGCCGTTTAATTTCAGAATGTGCCTCTGGTGGGCAGACACATGCTTCATATTGTTATACATGTTTTTTATCATCATAGAGGAGAAACGTTGGAATAGGTAGGATGTTGACAGCATGGCTGTCATTAGCTGTAGTCTGTGGTAGGACAGTAGAATGTTTGGAAATTCTATGTACCATGTTGGCTTTTTTTTAACAGATCTACCCAAAAATGTATTTCTGCCTACACCACTTGGTAGGGCAGCTGTGCTATTTGACCAGTAAACTTACAAAGCATGTAAACATATACTAGAATCTAAATCTAAAGAACTAGTACGTAACCTTGGTGTACAAATGGACTCTGATCTCACTTTTAACAGTCATGTCAAAGCTGTCACCAAATCAGCTTTCTATCACCTCAAAAACATCAACAAAATCAGAGATTTTCTGGCTAAAGCAGACCTGGAGAAACTCATCCACGCCTTTGTTTCTAGTAGGATTGATTACTGTAATGGGCTCCTAACTGGACTCCCAAAAAAGTCAATCAAACAGCTTCAGCTGATTCAAAACGCAGCTGCCAGAGTTCTCACTAGGAGTAAAAGAAGGGAGCACATCACTCCTATCCTTAAATCCCTACACTGGATACCAGTATGTTACAGGATAGACTTTAAGGTACTATTACTGGTCTTTAAATGTCGTAATGGTGCAGGACCAGTATATTTATTAGATGTGCTCCAGCAATATGAGCCGGGCAGAACTCTCAGATCATCAGGAACTGGTCAGTTAGTGCAGCCTAAGGTAAAAACTAAACACGGAGAGGTGGCATTTAGCTACTACGCTGCTCTGAAATGGAACCAGTTGACAGAGAGCATCAGAAGAGCCCCAACACTCGACACTTTTAAACCCAGAATGAAAACCTTCATGTTTGAGCCTTTAGCTCAGTTTAATCCACTTTTATCCTGTAACGGCACTCTTATCCTCATTCATTTAACTTCTTTATATCTATTGTTTTAATCATGTTTCTTATTTTTATTCTAATTTTTTATCTCCTTCTTTTAAATTTGATTAACTTCTTTTAAATCTATTGTTTTAATTATGTTTTTAAAATTTTTTAAATTTACATTTTTTTTTTTATTCACATTAATTACATTTTTCTGTATTTTTTCATTTGTAAAGCACTTTGAATGACCGTTGTGTATGAAAGGTGCTATATAAATAAACTTGCCTTGCCTTGCCTTGCCTAGAACAATTGTTTCAGGTATGTTTGTATGTGTGCTTGCAAGGCCTCACATGTGACGTTAATATACGTCTTGAGTGATCAATCTCAGCCGTGCTAGTTACTGGTCAGGGGCTCAAACGACCATATAACTTTGTAATGTGAATCCCCAACAACTGCCTAGTGCTTTGCATAGCTTCTTTCATTGTCTCCTCTTCTATTTATGAGCTAGGTTATTATTCCAGCTTAAACTTCTGTTCCAGCTTGTGCAGTGAACAAAGACTATCAGGACATTTTGACTGACACAAATGCAGTATTATAGCGATATAGTAGATGAAATCCGATCACAAGTAATCTGAGGAAACACATTTGAGGTACGTAGAAAACGGCTCTACGTCTCACTCTTGTGATCAAATCACTTGAGATGGGTGTTCATACCAGGTATGACCTAAGAGCAGTTTAGTGTCATTGCATTTGCCATTTTTTATTACATACACGGTCACAATGCAGCTTTAGGGGTCCAAACACCTAATAAGCTGAGCACAGTGCCTCTTGGGAAATTAAATATATGCATAACACTCAGAGGAACCAAGACGCATAAGGAAAGCGTGTCCTCCCCTCGTCAACACCAGGTGATGTAAACCGTTAAAAATATTTTAAATGCTTAAAGCTGAGGTGAATACATTTGAACAAGTAAAAACAGGGCATGTTTCTCCACGCCCTGGTGCAAGCTGGAGCAGCCTCAAAGGACTGCAGCTTTCCCTCCCCCAATCTCTGTTACAGGGTTAGCACACATCTGCCAGCTGAATCTTTTATAAACTTCACGCACTGCACATTTTTTACTATCAGCCATCGCCTCAGAGGAGCTTCCAGAAGAGTCGTACAGACGTGTAAGACTCAACAGATATACTTAATTGTGATGTAATTTGGCTGGGGGAAGGCAGCTGATGTTCAGGGGAGGTCACAGAAAGAGTCTGTGACCAGTATTGTTCAGTATTAGTCTGTATACTTGCAGTAAATCCCAAAAAAAAAGGAATTTTTATGGAGTTACCATGAAAGACGAAGGTGCGAATTAAAAAAAAAAAACGCTGTGGGTTTGGCAAAGAGATGGGCTTATTTATTCAGATATACTTTTACCTGAGCTCAGCATAATATGAGTTTTCTTCATTTAAATGACTAAGCAGGTATTCAAATAAGTTTGGAATAAAAACAGAAACTTTATTGTTTTAAAAAAAATACTTATTTTGAATTTGATGCCTGAAACACTTCAAAAACGTTGGGAGAGAAGCATATTTACCAGTTTTAACAACACTTTGTAAGCATTTGGGAACTGAAGAGACAGAATGATGTAGTTAAATGTTTTCCCATTCTAGCGTAATATAGGATTTCAGCTGCTGAACAGTTTAGAGTCTCCTTTGTTAAATTTTTCGCAGCATATGTTGCTCCAAAATTTGTATATATCGTTCAGCTTTAATGGTACCTTCACAGATTGTGCAAGTCACCTGTGTCTTGTGCACTAATGCATCCCCATACCATCATGGTTGCTGGCTTTTGAACTTTGTGCCGATAACAAGCTGGATGGTTTCTCTCCTCTTTAGCTCATAGGACACGGAAACCAAGATTTAAAAAATATATATTTTTCAAAACATTTACTGTTTCCGCTTCTGTTCAGTCTATTTTAAATGGGCCCAGAGAAGGCGGCAGTGTTTCTGCATACTACTATATACTATAGTTTGAACTTGCATTTGTTGATGCAGTGATGAACTGTGTTCACAAAGAATGGTTTTCAGAAAGTTCTTCATTTCAACATTTGTCTTTGCACAGATGCAGTAAGGCTTATTTCTTAAAAAAAATAATTCAGATTTTAGGTATTTACAAAGGTTATGGAATGATTTATATAAACCTAAGACATTAATTATGATAGTAATAAACAAAATCTAAACAAAATCAAAATTTATAGTGCGCGTAATACACTCTTAGAAAAAAGGTATGAAACTGCCCTGTTGTCACTGGGGTGGCGCCCTCAAGGGTACATCTCAGTACCTTTAGTCACTGAACATAACTGTACCTTAACCCAGTGAAATTATATGAGAGAAAATTTACATTGTTTGTATCTTGATGAACAAAAAATGTACTTGCACAGTGTATTGGGAGATGGAGGTCCCAAACCGTGACCCCTATATCAACTTATGAAAATAAAACTTAAATTTGCAATTTTTTCAATGTTGTTTTTCAAAGATCATTTTCAAAGCCTGTTTGTTTTATTTTAAAGTGAAATTGAAAGATTTAGATTCATAATGAGTTTAATTTTTAAGTTAAATAACTTTGTTACTCCTACATAGACAGAGCCTTATTTTAGCCGCACCCCTGCATTTTAGACCATGAGGAGTGACTGTATCCCTGTATGGCCTCATGGTGAACAGTTAGACCCCATTGTTTTGAAGTAAATGTGTCACAAAGTCTGAAAAAATTATGCCTGAAACACAAAGTTTATTCATTATTAATCAACAGAACAGTCAGATGAATATCTCCTCTTGTGCTAGTTGTGCACAAAAAATGCATTTTCATTGTTTAATTCATATCAGTATAAAATATTTTCTCATTGTGTTATTTTAGTTTTTTTTAAATGTCTTATAGCAATTAAGTAGCTAAAATAGCGTTTGGATTATTAAAAAAAAAGAAAAGAATTTATTGGATATAAAGGAAAACGTCCTGACACCATAGCTGCTAAACTAATGCTTTCCCTCATTTTTCCCCATGATGTGAAGTTTTCAGCATGCAGACTTGTGGAAATGCCTGTTTTTTCCACTTATTCGCTTATTCAGTTATTCCCTCCTTGTAAGAGTGGATTATCTTCTATCTAATCTCTTCAAAAATCGATCCAGAACACTGAATAACTTTAAATACTTTAAATTTCCAGTATTTTTTAAATAGAATAAATGACGGGTGCTCTCCGATGGGTGATGGGTGCTCTCTGACTTTTGTGCAGTATTGTATTTCATGTGGAAAGATGAATACTGTAATGCATATTGTAATACTATTTTTAATTTAATACTACATTTACATCTCTCCTACAATCATCTCAAGATCTTGAGCTTACTCCTCTCAGTTCCTTTATTTATTGGTGTCTTTTAGTAACATTGAAACTCTGGGATACCAGGCCAGGATATTGCTTCTTACTGAAATGATATGAGGGTTGTAAATAAAGCCCTGTTCCCGTTATATAAGAATATATAGATCATGGACCCACCTTAAAGCTTACCAGAGAGAGGAAGAGGAGGACAGAGAAAGACTGAGAGTGACTACTTACATTGTTGTCAAAGACATTAATATCTGATAGTGCTGGATGAGTTGCGGGGTTCATAGGGCATCATCCCTCTATCTACTCATAATGCCAAGTAATAAGACATTAGGTTCCCTCTTCAGTGGTGAAATCCTGTGTCGGATATTGCCATTTCGTCATCTTTTGCAATTGAACCAGGCAGCTTTGTGAAGCTTATCCCTCTACACAGTCTTTCATATGGACAGATCATTGTCTTGTCAGCTACAGTATTACCCTCAAGATTATAGCCAGCTTTGCTCAGCGTACTATTCATGTGAACTGAATAAGAATGCCGTTTTGCCTTTTAGAGAGCATCTTTTTTCTTTTTTTTACTATGGCCATGCTGTGCTTGTCTTTGCAATATAACACAGAAAAATGAAAGCAGAAAGTGCAAATGTTCAAGATCCGCTAACTAGACTTTGGTATTAAAACGTGACAAAATATTAAAGAGAATCACTGCTTAATGGGAGCCAGTAGGGAGTGAAGCGTGAGGTTGCAGTCTGCAAGCTGAGAAAAACGCCTTTGTTTTACAACTTAAGTTATTCTCCTATTAAGATATGATGACAGGCCATCTGTTTGATTCAGGGCTAGGGCGTTTATTTATGACGCAAGGAAGCGCAGTTTGATCCTTGGTCAATGCGATTTTAATTCATTTTTACTTACTGCAGAGGGTCCTTATCCATTCTGTAGAGACCCCCATCTCAGACACATTTTTCTCCTGTCAAAGATGCCAGTACTCATGACCGATAGACGTCAATTTTCTTTCTGCCCCTGATTACCTGGCTCAGGTGTAATGGGTCTGACTCTCTATCCAGATGTTACATTGCTTATACTGCATCTGTACAAGAAATGCCAAATTTCTTATATAGGTGTAAGGTGTATAAAACCAAGCATCTAGGCATTACATTCACATTTATGGCATTTGGCTGACGCTCTTATCCAGAGCGACTTACAATTTGATTGTTTTACACAGGTAGGCGAAGGTGGTGTTAGGAGTCTTGCCCAAGGACCCTTATTGGCATAGTGTAGGGTGCTTGCCCTGGTTGGGGATTGAACCCCAGTCTACAGTGTAGAAGGCAGAGGTGTTAACTACAGTAAAAAAAAGTTTAAAATATCCAACAAATTTCGTTCCACTTCACGATTGTGTCCCACTTGTTGTTGACTCTTCACAAAAAATGTCAATTTCATATCTTTATGTTTGAAGCCTGAAATGTGGCAAAAGGTTGAAAAGTTCAAGGGGGCTGAATACTTTTGCAACCCACTGTATCCCTACACTATCCCAACCACCAACCTAGGCATGCAGACTGCTTCTACAAACATCTGTGACAGAATGGGTCACCCTCAGGAGCTCAGTGAATTCCAGCATGCTGTTGTGATAGGATGCCACATGTGCAACAAGTACAGTTGTGAAATTTCCTCTCTACTAAATATTCCACAGTCAACTGTCAGTGGGATTATAACAAAGTAGAAGTGATTGGGAACGACAGCAACTCAGCCACGAAGTGGTCGGCCACGTAAAATGACAGAGCGGGATCAGCAGGTGCTGAGGGGCATAGTGCCCAGAGGTAATCAATTTTCTGAGTCAATCGCTACAGACCTCCAAACTTCATGTGGCCTTAAGATTAGCTCAGGAACAGTGTAGTGAGCTTCATGGAATGGGTCTCCAAGGCCGAGCAGATGCATCCAGGCCTTACGTCACCAAGCGCAATGCAAAGTGTTGTATGCAGTGGTGTATAGCGCCACCAATGGACTCTAGAGCAGTGGAGACGTGTTCTCTGGAGTGACGAATCACGCTTCACCATCTTGCAATCCAATGGACAAGTCTGGTTTTGGCGGTACTTGTCTGACTGCATTGTGCCAAGTGTAAAGTTTGGTGGAGGGGGGATTATGGTGTGGTGGTGTTTTTCAGGAGTTGGGCTCGGCCCCTTAGTTTCAGTGAAAGGAACCAAGACCAAGACCAAGATTTTGATGTGTGTGTGTGTGTGTATATATATATATATATATATACACGTGTGTATATGTGTATATGTTGTAAGCAACAGCAATAACCACATCCAAGGCAAATCAGCCAACAAGCTCATGTTTCGAGATGTCCTCTAAAGCCATCTTGGCAGATGAGACCATGGTCCTCTCCCATCTTCAGGTCCCTGGATATGGTAGTGCCCAGTAGCTTAAATGAGTGCTCAGTGAGCCAGTGATGGTGAGGAGGGTAGGGAGGGGGGCTTGTCTCTGTCACTATGGTGTTGAATGCCGAGCTGAAGTCCACAAACAGAAGTCTAGCAAAGGTTCTAGGACTGTCAAGATGTTGTAGAATGAAGTGCAGAGCCAAGTTCATCGACAGACTTGTTAACTCTATATGCAAACTGCAGGGGATCCAGCAGAGGGTTTGTACTGGTCTTCAGGTGGGCTAGGACCAGGCGTTCAAAGACCTTCATGACTACAGAGTTTAGGTCTACTGGCCTGTAGTCATTTAGTCCGTCATTCATTTTTTGGGACTGGAATGATGGTGGCTGTTTTGAAGCATGAGGGAACAGAGCAGGGTTGCAGTGATTTGTTGAAGATGTTGGTGAAATTCCATAATATGTGGTCACAGTAGTGCTTTAGGGTGGATGGAGAGACTAGGTCAGGTTCTGAGGCTTTTCTAACCTTTTGTCTGCTGAAAAGCCTGTGAACGTCCTGCTCATTGATGGTGAGATGAGCAGGTGGCAAAGAGAGAGCCAGGGTGAGGTAGGAGAGTGAATAACTGGGAGACAGGCTGAAGAACGTCTTTGTGCGTTCAGACCTGCAACAGAACTCATTTAGGTCATTGATAATGGTGGTTGGTTAGGAGTCTTTCTCACCATTTGATAATCTCTGGAAGGCCCTTCCAGACTGATGCTGGGTTTTTTGCAGCAATATGGCATTCCAGCTTTTTCCAGCACAGGTGACAGGCTGCCTGTATTTGGGCCTTTCTTTAGTTAGGTTTGTGCTGTTAAGTCTCTCAGAATGATGAGTAATGTGTCCGGATTCATTCTTTCTGCTTTCTTTATCTGATCGGCCCTCAGTTTCTGTATGTCAGTCCTGCAACAGCGCAGAGGAGTGAGCAGAATGAAAGAGGAAAACTCTCTAGGAGAGTAGAACAGCTTGCAGTTGATGAAAAGTAACTCTAGATGAGGAGTGCATGACATCTTTACACCAGCGTTCGTTGATGTAGAAGCAGATTCCTCCTCCTCTGGGTTTGCTTCTGAGCTCCGCTTCTATGTCTGCTATGTGCAGCTGGAAGCCAGGGAGGTGCAGCGTGCTGTCTGAGGTCAGATCAGACTGTCAGGTCTCCATGAAGCAGAGGGCAGATAATCTACAATGTTGTTGCACAGTGTGCTAATGGCACTAGAGCTGGGGCTGGAGAAGTACTGGAGTTGATTGCTGCTAATCATTTGCAAACTTTGGTGTTCAAACAGTACATAACAAACAGAATGTGCACTTTCCTACAATGCATTGCCACTTCTCCACAAGGCACATCTCAGTTTTCCATTATGATATAATTTGACAATGCATCACCATGCATTACACTTCTGTGTCATCACTTCATTTAGCTTTATGTTATCATTATACTCTGTAAAAAAAGGTACCACAAAGGGTTCTTTGAGAACAGGGGTGCCCAAACGTATTGCCTTAGGGGGCTTAAACATTATGTTTGTGATTGGCCAAAGGGCTGTAAAAGAACTATATAGCAATATAGGCTTATGTTTTCTTTTACATCGCCTGTATATGTGTAAATTCTTTATCTCCAGTGCTTTCTTAAATTGCCTTTAAACTCTGTGAAAAGAAATTCTACATGCAGTGGTCTCTAAATCTCCTCCTGTGCGCCGTCTGTTAAGCTGAATTAGCTCATAACTGCTGCATATGTGTTGTTATATCTTAAATTGGAGCCAAAATGACAATAGTGTGGTGTCAAGGGTTACAGATTTGAACATTAAATATCTTGTCTTTGTTGTGTATTCAGTTGATTATAGGTTGAAAAGGATTTGCAAATCATTGCATTCTGTTTTTATTTATGTTTTACACAATGTCCCAACTTCACTGGAATTGGGGTTGTATATTTGTGCATTAAAATATGCAGATGTGTGTTCTCTATCAAGAATAACTTTCACTGAGAAATTCAGTGAAAAAGCTGTTTGATCAGGGTGCCCAAATATTTGCATATATATATATATATATATATATATATATATATATATATATATATATATATATATATATACAAAAAAAAGTTGGACAACTTTCTGCTTAATGAACCTAAAACCTAAACTTAATGTAAAGATTCTATACCAGTTTCTCCTAGAACCTGTACATCATGTTATTCTTTAAACTTTTAATGAGTTCTTTCTTCACACACCATTTATAAAAATGGCTCTTCAAAGGCTATTTAAGGAACCAAAATTGGTTCTTTTCTGGCGCAGCCTGAAGACCACTTTTTGGCACCTTTATTTTTAAGTGTTGTACCCTCACTCACGAATCCCTCTTTAATGGAAAAAGTAAAGGTGCCACTTAGAACCTTTTAAAGATCAAAGAACCAGTTCTGTAAATGCGATGTATGAGTGTTACGAACCTTTTTCATGTGTAAAGTACTTCCACTTAGTGTGAAAGTTCTATACCAATGAAAGGTTTTCATAGTACTGCACATCCAGGCAAAGAACCATTTAGGAAGCTTTATTTTAACAAGTGTTGTTTTTGTCTTTCTTTGTTTGATTAATACTTTTAAAGCCGTTATATCATTGTGTTTGCAGCCTGCTGTCATATCCTCTCTATGACTGGCCTCTATATTTCATGCAATACAAGTTCTCGTAAAATTTTCCTCAACACATCAAATTTCGTCATGTGTCATCACTTCCTCCTGGGTTCGTGTGAGTGTTTTCAACCCATTTTATGTTCTCGTGTGGATAGAGATATTTTTTAGATGCTACTGGCATAAACAGGGATTTCTATGAATGCACAGAGGGAGATATGTGGTTTTGGAAATCTTAATGTGTGAATGAGGCCCTAAAAAGTGTGGCCTGGACGAGTGTTTATGCATCTTATCTAGAGGTGGAAATATTTCCTTTGGTTCCCACAGCATCTTCTTAGAAAACATAGAACACATGCTTTGATTTGCCTACCAAGCTATTTATAAATGAGTTAATTGATTAGCTTTCTTTTTTATTTTGGCATGACAGGTCTATTTTAGTTGATGTAATTAATTGACATGCGTGGCTTAGCTTGTACTATAGTACATCTGTAATGGAGCTTGTAATTCTTGTGTGTTCATATAACATTAAAGTGACATTTGACCTTTCTCTTTCTCATTATATGAACATACTTCATTCATGTGTTCTAAATCTCAGTCACCAGTGGCAGTATATTTCTTTAATGTGTACAGTTATATTCAACACTTAGTAATAGTTTCATTATTGGCTTAATTTAATTGACATAATAAATGATGCCTTCAATCAATTTGTATGCCATTTATTGTAATTACACTTGCGGATTAGAGTTTGTCATTATATCTTAATGTGCATTTGTTGTGTGTTCTTACTTCATGCTGTGGGATGTTACAAGTGCTCTGATTCTCACCTACCAATGACTGTACATTTAATCTTGGTATACACTAAGGTGCTCACACTTGGAGGAGACCCAAGGATTGCAGACTGCTTAAATAAGGCCATATTCAATGAATAAACCATTCAGCCCAGACCTCCATCAATGCTGTAAAAGTTGGGACCCTGCTTAATTAGCCTTTACCTGCTCTGATATGCTGTCAGCTCTTACACAGTTAAATGAGAAATACTGTGTTAAATTTCAAATCTCAGTGTTTTTTCCCGGTCTTGTTTTGGTAGCTACAGTGAAGTAGGGTGGTTGGTTAGTTGGTGGTTGTCCTCTTTATAGGAAAGTCTCAGGGACATCTCTAACCTGTAACTAGGCTCCCCCTTTAAAAGATATCCTGGCTTTGTCACTGGTGTCCACAATAGGAAGCAAAACTTTGTGTCTTATGAGAAGACAGTTTTTAACAGTGCTGGTCTCAGACATGGTAATTGTACCCCACTATCAGGAAAGATGCTGGAGGCAAGATTGACAGTGGCAGCAAGCATTTTCCCTTCATTTTCTCTCACAAAACCCAAACAAAATCACACCAAACCAAAAGGTGGCCACACTGCTGTGGCTCCTACACTAGACTTTTCAGTCCTTTTCTCAAAACTGGGCTTTTCAGCTTGTCAATCGGTTTCATGTTGCTGCTCATCCCTCTCCTTTCCTTCTACGCTCCTTTTTAAAGGTGCCAACCCTGATCAGCACCAGCTGGCTCTCGTGAAGGGCAGCATGAGCACCTGAGCTGAGAGGAAAAGAGAGCTTGTTGCTTTGCCTCCCCGTCACCACCCCAGCGCCACGGCTCCGCCACCAGGATAAAAGGTGAGGCATAGTAAAGAGGCCTTGCTGCGGGACTGGAGGCGGTACCCAGTAGGACCCTCCTTCATGGTTATCATGCTCTAAGCTTATCATGCTCTAAGTCCCCCCCCCCCCCCCCTTTACTATGTATGTACATTAATAGTTTGTCATTGTTACTATGACAACCAAGGTGGATATGCAGACCATATTTTCAGTCTCATCATACAAATTGGATTTGGTCACTTATAATTTGCAACGTGGACGATCTGTCAAAACAAAACAAAATAAAAACAATTTAACAGGATGCTTTATTCGAAATAAAAGTGAAACTATCACTATATCCATTATAAACATGCTTGCTCACCCCTTGAAGTGCTGCCACGGTGGTCTCTAGGGAGAGATTTCTTGGTTTAAAACCCTCCCTTCTGAGGATGTGTCTTGAAGCTAGATGTAAATTTTGAAAGATTACAACTGCTTTGTGGATACTTGTGGGTACTTGAGAGGCAGATAAGTCTCTCTACAATGAATCATTTCACACCGAAACATGCTGAATGATTTGGCTTACACCTTATTTAAATTATGCAGAGCTTTTGAAAAACTGCGAAGTTGGTGGAAATCCTCTTTAGGTTTCAGGAGGGAGGAATGGAATACTGGACACTTTGGTGGCTCCTGGGCCTTTAAAGGAGAGGTATAAAGTTGATGAGCCACACCATGAAGGTATGGGAAAGAGTTGTTGAAGCAAGGCTAAGGCGAGAGGTTCAGATCAGTGAGCAGCAGTTTGGTTTCATGCCCAGAAAGAGTACCACAGATGCAATTTTTGCATTGAGAGTGTAGAGAGGGTAGAGAAGTACAGAGAAGGTCAGAAGGAGCTACCTTGTGTCTTTGTGGATCTAGAGAAGGCATATGATAGGGTGCCAAGAGAGGAACGGTGGTACTGTATGAGGAAGTCAGGTGTAGCTAAAAAGTATGTTAGGGTGGTGCAGGACATGTATGAGGATAGTGAGACAGTGGTGAGGTGTGCAGTGACAAATGGTTTCAAGGTGAAGGTAGGGTTACATCAGGGATCAGCTTTGAGCCCCTTCTTGTTTGCAATGGTGATGGAAAGGTTGACAGATGAGGTCAGGCAGGAGGCTCCATGGACCATGATGTTTGTAGATGACATTGTAATCTGTGGTGAGAGTAGAGAGCAGGTGGAAGAGAATCTGGAGAGGTGGAGGTTTGCACTGGAGAGGAGAGGAATGAAGGTCGGTAGAGATAAGACGGAATACATGTGTGTGAATGAGAGGGAGGCAGGTGGAAAGGTGAAGTTGCAAGGAGTAGAGGTCGTAAAGGTGGATGACTTCAAATATCTTGGGTCAACCATCCAGAGCAATGGACAGTGTAGAAAAGAGGTGAAGAAGAGGCTGCAGGCAGGATGGAGTTGGTGGAGACAGGTGTCAGGGCTGATGTGTGACAGAAGGATAGCAGCAAGAGTGAAAGGGAAGGTTTACAAGACAGTAGTGCGTCCTGCTATGATGTACGGTTTGGAGACTGTGGCTCTGTCTAAATGACAGGAGGCTGAGCTGGAGGTGGCGGAGATGAAGATGCTGAGATTTTTGTTGGGAGTGACAAGGATGGACAAGATTAGAAATGAGCAGATCAGAGGGACAGTGAAGGTGGAGCAGTTTGGAGATAAAGCCAGAGAGGCCAGGTTGAGATGGTTTGGACATGTGTTGAGGAGGAATAGTGGATATATTGGGCAGAGAATGTTGGAGATGGAGCTGCTGGGTAGAAGGAGAAGAGGTAGACCTCAGAGAAGGTTTATGGATGTAGTGAAGGTGGACATGGAGATGGTTGGTGTGAAAGTAGAGGAGGCAGTGGATAGGGCAAGATGGAGGCAGATGATCCGCTGTGGCGACCCCTAAAGGGAGCAGCCGAAAGAAGAAGAAGATTATCACAAGTGTGACTGATCAAATCGCCTTAGAACACAGTGTGGGCATGTTGGTGCAGGTATGCAGCTGAGAGAGTGGATTGGTCCTAGTTAAAGGGAATGCTTTTACTGAAATTAAGTTTCTTGGGGCAGTAGAGCGGGTCATCCTGTTTATCCTAGTGTGAAGCCAAGCCCTGTATGCATGCCAGCCTGCTTTACTCCAGCACCCTTAACTTGTTCTCATCTGTTAGATAAGTCGTTTTTCTTCAATAGTCCTATTTCTCCTGGGTCTGAGCCTAGAACACTTCTGAGCAGCCTTTGTCTGCTACACACTGCACAACCACAACTCTGCTGCCAAATGGAAATTATGATTTGCTTCTGGATTGAGAAAGTAGTAGCATAGCCATTGGAGCTGTCAGATGGAATCAGAAATCAAGTTTAAATTGTCCCCTGATTTGATTGTGAAATATTCAAATCTATTCAAATGTATTTAAATCTATTAATTAGCAGTAAAAAAAAAACTTATTTTGCAAGGAAAATAGGAAGATACCTAACTGCAGTAAGTGTCAGATTTCTAAGTCAGTATTTTTTCTCTTTAATCCACCAGGGGGCGCTCTGCACAATATACCAAGCGGTCCCAGATGCGCACAGTTTTTAAACTAGTGATTCTCATACTGGGGGTCATGACTTGCGAGATGGCCATTAAAAAAGTTATATATAGACAGTTTTAGTGAAAGTCTGAAACTGGAGCGGGCAGCTGCAGTAGCGCCGTAGCAGCTTAGCCACATAGTTAAAGTAGCTGCACTACTTTAATTTGATGAGGGGCAGAAGAGCAGAGCAAACAGTGTTTTTGAACAGGTGACCTAAAAATTAAAAATAACAGTCTTGTTTTTTTTCTGTCTGTGACCAGCTAAGTGACTATATTTGTACATAATGAAGCTTTTTAAGCCATGCGTGAAACTCAGCATGAAGTTTGACTGAATTAATATCCTACTGCTCTGGACTGCTCACCAGTATCATTTGATTTATTCTTGGAAATAAATGCAGCTGAGAGGGCAGTAATAAACATGTTTGGACTGCACCTGACGGCAAATGTTTTCACCTTCCATTAGAGCCATAATTTCTGAATTAAGGCCGTACTTCTGCGTATCATCAGAGTATTGTGGGCTTTGTTACTTAAAACAGATTTTTTTTGGCCTGTGTTAAACTCAGAACATTCCAAATCTGATGCCTGAAACATGATTCTTTTTTGTTTTTAAATAATTTTTTGATCCCACAAACGGGGAAATTCCACCTCCTCCACCCTATCCACATCCTATCCTCTTGCTCAAGGACACCTCAGTCATGGACTGTCGGCCCTGGGGATCGACCAGATCCCTAACCTCCAGCCCACGACTGCCCCCTACAAAATACACTCTAAAAAGTTGGGACAGGAGCTTTTATACTACTGTGTTACATCAACTGTCCTTATAACAACACTTAATAATCATTTAGGGACGGACACAAACTGATCATGTTTTGAGCAGAGCTTTCTCTAATTTTTTCATTATATCAGTCTTCAGTTGTACAACCATCTGTTGCATCAAAATGAGTGTTTTTCAGCATTAATGGCATTATTATAACCCAGTGCCATGACAGACCCTGGCTTTTGTACTTTGGGCAAAACAATCTGAAAGTTTGATACATTTGTACGTTTGTACTGTGCATCTGTCCATTTCACGTGAACTCAAACCCAGAGAAGTTGGCAGTGTTTCTATATGTTATAGGCATATTTACACTGGGTATAATGCAGCCTTAACTCGCATTTGCGGGCGCAGTGATGAACAGTGTTTATTGAAAATGGTTTGTTGAACCCTGCGATGGACTGGCGACCTGTCCAGGGTGTATCCTGCCTTCTGCCCGAAGACTGCTGGGATAGGCTCCAGCAGCCCCCCCCCGCGACCCTGACGGAGAAGCGGCTTAGAAAATGGATGGATGGATGGATGGATGGATGGATGGATGGATGGATGGATGGATGGATGGATGGATGGATGGATGGTTTGTCGAAGTTTTCTTGAGCACATGTGGTGAAAGCTACTGGTTTTTAATGCAGTGGTATCTCAGGAATTGAAGGTCACATGTTTATTTTCTCCAGGTTCCTGGAATCGTTTGATGATATTATGCACTATAGAGGGTGAAATACCTAAACACCTTGCTGTCATTCATTATTTTTAAACTGTAGGATTTTTACTGATGCATTTTTTTTTGCAAAACCTTTGCTCACCCTCTCTCTTCTTCTAGATGCTCCATTTATATTCAAGCACGTTTGCATCACCTGTTTTTGGAATCTTTCACAATGTTCTCAGTCTTAAATTGCTCCTGTCCAAGCTTCTTTTGAATGTTTTGCAGACATCAACATCATAACGATTGATTTAATAAAACAGTCATGTTTCTAAAGTAACCTTTCATATCTTGTCTTTGTACTGTTTCCGTTTAAATACAGGTCAGTGTGGATTTACATTACACTCATTGTGTTTCACATTCTGTCACAGCTTTTTTGGGATTAAAGTTTGTGGATTAAGATGTGAGTTTCTGATGTTGTCTGCACTGATTGACAGTCATGTCTGTCAGTAGAGCACTATTAAACTTTTTTATTTTACGTTATTGGAGCACAAATGTAAAATCTGAAATATAAAAGTTAATTAGTATTATTAATTAGCTTTTTAGCTGGGTATCTGCTATAAAATAGTTTTATAGTACAAGCTGTAATCTAGAGTGCTTGGCGCTGCCTACACACAGCACATTGCACTACAAGTTAAGTGCTGTGGTGCCGCTTTGAATCACACCGCCTCTTTCTTAATAAGAATTAATTGGTTTTCGGATCCTGGGGACCCTCTTCCATGCTCAGTTTCATGTTTTCCTCTAGCACACCTGTTTCAACTCATCAGCTAATTACCAAGCCCTTCATGAATTCAGTGAGGTGTGTTAGAGGAGGAACAACATGAAACAGTACAGGATGGAGGACCTCAGGACAACACTGACAAAAATCTGCTTTAAACCTTTAGTTTATGTAAGGTTTGTTTAGACCAGCTCTGCAGCGACTCATCAAAGCCCATGTTTGACTGGGCCAAGTGCATCAGAATAAAGAGTTAACAATAAAGCCGTCATTTGCATTTCTGAGAGCCGGGTCCACGTGTGTAACGTTCAGTAGTTCTGCTTTGCCTTTGATTCTGATCAAAAGATGTGAGAAGCAGCAAACCAACTGCAGACAGACTGAAAAATATACAATTATAACACTACCATTAGCTGATGACTTTCTGATCTGAGCTGGGCCTTACAAAGCTCCGTGCTAGAGGCTGGACTCATACGAGACATTAATTGGCTAGCTAGCCATCAGCCATTGTTCTGATTATGGCACATCTTTGTTCATAGACCAGTAGCTGACTGATGGCATCCTTAGGCCAGGCAAGACTGCTGTTGGTGTGGTGGTGATAAGGGTGGGTGATATGTCAAAAATATAATATCACAAAACTTCAAGACCTCACAATAGCGTTTTTTTTTTTTTCTCATTTAATTTAAAGCTGGAACAGACAAAAAAGAACCAGCAGTTTAAAAAAATGCTGAGAAAAATAGTGTAATGATTTTTATTGAACTTTTCACATACTGCGCTGCGCTGAATCCAATAAAACAGGACTAATAATGATCTCTTTGTATTGAAACTTCAGTGTTCGTAACTAACTATATCCATTTCTGTTGTAATTTGTCACAATAACAAGAAATCATAACCACAGTGTGAACCCAAGTCGGATTCGAAATCCCAATTAGACTGACGCAGGGCTCATATGTGAACAGAAGCCGATACATTACTGGAAAAGAAAGTGGCGTCTTACGATGGCGATGTGCTTTCTGATGTGCTAACATACCACATGAGAAAAGGAGTAAAAATCTGTTCCTTGTGCGTCTGTGGTTGGTTGCTCTGAGCAAACGCGATGCAGAACATTTCTATGATGCTTTTCTTTACAGGTGAGTTTTCACCTTGATCAGATAATTGCAGGACTGTATTTTGGGAAAAGGAATCAAGGCAAAAAGCCAAACTTGCCACAAAAGGAAAACTTAAATCTTCAGAGCAGAGATGTCAGAATTGTCCCTTATTAGCCAGACATGCTTAAGTGAAAGGTGCAAAGCTGAAGGAAATACAGGGCAGCAAACACTTCAGACTACAGACCTTCGTCCGTGCTACACTAAGACAACATCAGAAGCAAATAAACACAAAACTTCAAGGCTTAGTCACACCTAGATCCAATCTGTGGCCTGTCCTACTAACTAGTCTGTTTGGCCCTTAGTTTTAGTGTCTGAGTCTGTTTGTTGACTTGTTTTTTGACCTGTGCAGGCTTCTTTACAGTCGTCTTAGAATGAAGATCCCATTTTTTAGATTTCTGTGACTATTTTATAGATGAGATAGAAATAAAAGGGCTGTTAGCCTTTCATTCTGAGGACATCACATCCTGTTTAACAGACCTTGCATCATGGTAAAATAGCATTTAAGAGCTGCAAGTGTGATTGATGCCAGTGAAGTCCAAACACTAGTGGTAAAGGTGTGCCAGTAATGTGTGTTCTTAGTGTGAAAATGCCACGTCTTGTTTACTGACTTGTCTGCTACTGTGTAAACACAGGCTTCCAAATCCCTTGGGAAATGTTGTTTTGTTCCACTATGCACTAAATGTGGGCATACACTACAGGACCTCTCAACTATGTGTAAATCAGTGAGCATTGTATATATAACAAGAGTCTTTTATAGAATTTCTTGTTTTTCTTGCGCACACTAGGCAAAGAGAAGGTGCCACACACAAGTTTCCACAAGAAAGCACTCAAAACCGTAAATCTCACTGTTACTGTGTGACACAAATAAAGCTAAACCGGAGCTGACTTGTGCTGTTCTGCACATAAAAGAAGTGCAGCAGAAATGCAAACCATGAATGAATACAGGGATGGGCTAATTAGGGGTGCTGAGGGGGCTGCAGCACTCCCATATTTCAGAATAGATTAACTGCAGCTGGTAAAAACAGTGGAAAACAAAACTTTCAAATATTTTGAGCACAGGAAAGACCCATGTGTGCTTTTTGTAGGGTACAGTTTTATTGTATTTCAATTTTATTTATATATGTTCAAAGTCTGGAATAGCCACGCGCTGTTAACTCTGCATTTTAGACTGAAGCGATTCCAACTGTTGGTCAATTTGCTTTCAAAACTAAACATTTTCAACCCAGTAATTATCTCCCTTTCTCAAATAATCTCACTCTGCATCTGTGCAGGTATCTTGACTATGGCTGTGACCCAAGCAGTTTCCTGCCTTTTATCAACAATCTGATTGGTCAGTGCTCAGCTTTGTCCAGCATGAAAGAGCAGAGGACAGCCCAGTGTGCATCAGCTGTGGTTGCCGTCAGTTATAATATTTTTGTCAGTTATATGTGCACCTTGTCATGTCTTTACAAACAATTCAAATGAAAACGAGGGGAAAAAAACAGTATTTAGCATAACGTGATGGTGCTTGTCACAAATATGCTGCTAAAAATTTCAGCACCACTAACTTAAAACACCTTCTTACTCTTTACTACAAACTAGCACACTGACTTGACATTAAGTCAGTAAGTTACCTTGAGGGGCTGCTAATACAGCATAAACACTGAGCTGCTCCTCAGTCTACATGGTTGGCTGCATGTACAGTGTGCATATGCATCTTTAGGCTTTGTTTTCTCTTGGCTCTCTGATTGGCTTTGGTCTGAATGATCTTTTCAGTTTCATCACTGACCGTCTCTGAACATTTTCACCCATGAAAGCCAAACATGAAAACATCAGAAGGCCTCTGATCACTCCAGAGCTAGAGCGGAGGGCCAAAGACTGACTGGTTTACACTCTCACACTACCAGATCATCCTCCTGTCAAGTCCGTCTGATCGTGGTCCCAATGTGGAATTTCCAATTGGAAACATTGGTTGGCAGGAGGACAAAATCAGGTAAAAAAAAAAACGTGTTCGCTCAGATTAAGTTCCTCTTCATCTCGTCCCTTTATGGGTCCTAATGCTGACATACTAGAAACCAAGAAATGGTTTCATGCACTGTTTAATGTAAAACTAGTACTGGAATTATCTGTTATTGGTACCCAATATTGGCCCTCTGAATATGTGTAAATGCATTGGTATTGGAGCTACTGGAGATACTGGAGCGCATGGTATGTTGTGAAACTTTACCAGTATCAAATTCTTTTATTTAAAAAAAAACATTTGGACACTAGAATGGGACATTTCCTTCCATTCTATGGAAATAATAGCACCAACTTCTTCCTATTGTTCTCTATAGCAAGAAGACTGTCTGGGTTTATAGACAGTCCAGGTGCTGTTTAGCTACAGATTCTTATAAATGATGGACTGACTATATGACCATCATGGTCATATTAAAGCGCAACAGTAGGTAATAAAGGGTAACCCTGTTTATGGAGGCACAGCAGGCACATTTACAGTTGCAACTCTAATTTCTCACCTGAACAGCGCTGAAAAACTGCTCCAAGGAGGAATGAATGGAGGTCTTATATGATTTATAATGTTTCAGCGTAGCAGAAGCACACGCGCTCTCTGCTGGCAGGAGTAGATGTCAGTAACGCTAATCCGGTGTAATAATTTGATGATCCAGGCTGTTATGCCGCTGTCAAAGAAAAAAGGTATTAAGCAGCTTTATTACACTATCATTAGCTGTCGTAATCCTGCCTGTTGGGCTGAAAAGAGACCAAACTGG